>NC_134486.1:216439860-216472360 GCF_040206685.1 Ascaphus truei
GATGCTCCAAATCTTTTTTGCGAATAAGTCTGCTATGTTCTTGCATCCTTATCTTAAGCACCCTCGTTGTCCTACCAACATATCTCTTCCCACTGCCACAGTTGATAAGATAAATAACAAAAGATGTATTACTGTTAATAAAACTGTGGATGTTATAGCGTTTATGTGGGCTGTGGGAAAAGATATGGTTGGTTGGGTTCATGTATTTACACATATTGCAATGATTGCATCTGAAAGATCCCTTGGTCAGGAAGCGGTCAGGATCACCAACAGGAGTGGAAATAACACTTGGAGAAATAAATGCGGCTAATGTTTTCGCTCTTCTATAGACACATTTTGGTCCACTCTCGGTGTATTCACGGAGTATGGGATCCATCTGTAGTAATTGCCAATGCCTGTTGATAATCCTGCTTACCTGACCACTCGACTTGTGATATTGAGATATAAATAATGGGTAAGTCTTACTCCCTTTATTCCCTTTACCTGAACTCATAAATTTCTTCCCTTGATTGCCATCCCCCATCCTGGATTTTGAGGGGAGTATTGCATTTCTCTCAATTTCCATTACCTCTTGCAATGTGGATTGGAGGGTCTCCCGATCATAACCTCTTTCTAAAAATCTATTAGTCAGTTCCCCAGACTGAGTGACGAAATCGCTAAGATTGGAGCAATTCCTCCTCAGCCTGAGGTACTGACCTTTTGGTATGCCTGCAATCACTGATCTGGGGTGACAGCTGTCCGCTTTAAAAAAAGAATTCCTAGAGTTTGGTTTTTTGTAAACATCAGATTGTATTTTAAGATTCATATCTATATAAAATAGAATGTCCAGGTAGCTGATGTGATGTGCATTGTAATTGGTAGTAAAGTGAATATCTAAAGTATTGTTATTTAAATCATCAAAAAAAAATTGTAACGTGTCTGTGCTCCCGTGCCAAATAAAAATCAAATCATCTATGAATCGTTTATAAAAAACAATATTGTGTCTAAACTTATTAGTGCTACTGTAAATAAAGTTATTCTCCCACCACCCCATAAAAAGATTGGCATAGGAGGGGGCGAAACTCGTCCCCATTGCCGTCCCCCGAAGTTGTAAGTAAAATTTATGCTCAAAAAGAAAATAATTGTGCGTGAGAAGAAAAAGTATAGATTCCATAATAAAAGTAGTCATAAGGATGGAGCTACCTGGACATTCTATGAAATGACGGACAGCCGTCATACCCAGATCGTGTTGTATGATCGAATAAAGGGAGACCACATCCATGGTTACCCATAGAAAATCTTGTTCCCATTTAATATCCTGTAATTTTGTGAGTAAATCCCCTGAATCCAGAATGAAGGACGGCAGAGCCCTAACAAAGGGCTGAAGATAGGAATTAATGTATTGGGATAAACCGTCTCCCAAAGATCCAATACTGGAGACTATTGGCCGACCAGGAGGGTCGACCAAAGTCTTATGGATCTTTGGGAGGTGGTGATATATGGGAATAACTGGATGAAAATTGACTATAAAGCCCATTCATCCTTGTTCAATACATGTGTTGCTGACCCCAGATCAACCAGACCTCAGACTACTAGCACAGGGCTTTTCCTTCTCTCACTTGGGTTATGATAACCTTAGTAAAGAGGAGCGTATGGCCATTAAAACACTTCAGGACAACCCCATGTTAGTCATTAAGAATGCCGACAAAGGGGGTGCTGTGGTGGTTCAGAGTAGGACTGACTACCTCAGGGAAGCTTTCCGCCAACTTGGGGATGTGTCCTCCTATTCTGAGCTACCACGGGACCCCACAGATGATTTTTTGAAGGAACTTCTTGAGCTGGTTGATCTGGGGTCAGCAACACATGTATTGAACAAGGGTGAAATGGGCTTTATAGTCAATTTTCATCCAGTTATTCCCATATATCACCACCTCCCAAAGATCCATAAGACTTTGGTCGACCCTCCTGGTCGGCCAATAGTCTCCAGTATTGGATCTTTGGGAGACGGTTTATCCCAATACATTAATTCCTATCTTCAGCCCTTTGTTAGGGCTCTGCCGTCCTTCATTCTGGATGTGTCTATAGAAGAGCGAAAACATTAGCCGCATTTATTTCTCCAAGTGTTATTTCCACTCCTGTTGGTGATCCTGACCGCTTCCTGACCAAGGGATCTTTCAGATGCAATCATTGCAATATGTGTAAATACATGAAACCAACCAACCATATCTTTTCCCACAGCCCACATAAACGCTATAACATCCACAGTTTTATTAACTGTAATACATCTTTTGTTATTTATCTTATCAACTGTGGCTGTGGGAAGAGATATGTTGGTAGGACAACGAGGGCGCTTAATATAAGGATGCAAGAACATAGCAGACTTATTCGCAAAAAAGATTTGGAGCATCCTGTATCCAAGCACTTTACTGAGTGTGGAAAGGGGGGCATAAACAATTTTTCTTTTGTTGGCATAGAAAGGATTCTTAGAAAAGAGAGAGGGGTGATATGGTTAAGACTTTGGATTGTAGAGAATCCTATTGGATTTTCATGTTAAAAACTAGATTTCCAGATGGGATGAATATAGAGTGGAATATAAATCATTTTTTTAAATAAATAACCACGCCACTCTTACTGAATTGCCCTTTTGAGATTCTGACTCAACATCTACCTTGACTGGGGTGGTGGGAGAATAACTTTATTTACAGTAGCACTAATAAGTTTAGACACAATATTGTTTTTTATAAACGATTCATAGATGATTTGATTTTTATTTGGCACGGGAGCACAGACACGTTACAATTTTTTTTTGATGATTTAAATAACAATACTTTAGATATTCACTTTACTACCAATTACAATGCACATCACATCAGCTACCTGGACATTCTATTTTATATAGATATGAATCTTAAAATACAATCTGATGTTTACAAAAAACCAAACTCTAGGAATTCTTTTTTTAAAGCGGACAGCTGTCACCCTAGATCAGTGATTGCAGGCATACCAAAAGGTCAGTACCTCAGGCTGAGGAGGAATTGCTCCAATCTTAGCGATTTCGTCACTCAGTCTGGGGAACTGACTAATAGATTTTTAGAAAGAGGTTATGATCGGGAGACCCTCCAATCCACATTGCAAGAGGTAATGGAAATTGAGAGAAATGCAATACTCCCCTCAAAATCCAGGATGGGGGATGGCAATCAAGGGAAGAAATTTATGAGTTCAGGTAAAGGGAATAAAGGGAGTAAGACTTGCCCATTATTTATATCTCAATATCACAAGTCGAGTGGTCAGGTAAGCAGGATTATCAACAGGCATTGGCAATTACTACAGATGGATCCCATACTCCGTGAATACACCGAGAGTGGACCAAAATGTGTCTATAGAAGAGCGAAAACATTAGCCGCATTTATTTCTCCAAGTGTTATTTCCACTCCTGTTGGTGATCCTGACCGCTTCCTGACCAAGGGATCTTTCAGATACAATCATTGCAATATGTGTAAATACATGAACCCAACCAACCATATCTTTTCCCACAGCCCACATAAACGCTATAACATCCACAGTTTTATTAACAGTAATACATCTTTTGTTATTTATCTTATCAACTGTGGCAGTGGGAAGAGATATGTTGGTAGGACAACGAGGGTGCTTAAGATAAGGATGCAAGAACATAGCAGACTTATTCGCAAAAAAGATTTGGAGCATCCTGTATCCAAGCACTTTACTGAGTGTGGAAAGGGGGGCATAAACAATTTTTCTTTTGTTGGCATAGAAAGGATTCTTAGAAAAGAGAGAGGGGTGATATGGTTAAGACTTTGGATTGTAGAGAATCCTATTGGATTTTCATGTTAAAAACTAGACTTCCAGATGGGATGAATATAGAGTGGAATATAAATCATTTTTTTAAATAAATAACCACGCCACTCTTACTGAATTGCCCTTTTGAGATTCTGACTCAACATCTACCTTGACTCTGATATTAATAGAGTTTTTTTCTAATGTAATTATGGATATGCATTACTGCCAACACTAAATACTTAATGAACTAAATTACTAAGAATATGTACAAAACAGACTTCTCAAATAGTTGGACCTTTTTCATTTACATTTATATTCATATTTATGTTTATCTTCATACATATATGTTTTGTTTATTATTGTTATGTTAATGAAATGATAATATATGTATGGATAAGACACTGTATATGATATTGGTACTTATTGTTCATTACTTGAAACGGTTTAAGATGGAACCCTATGATATATGCTCTCAATACGTCATCTTTGGTATAAGAAATGTACTATTGCCAATATTTTCTGAATGATTACTTAACATATACATAATAGGAATTGATGCTTCAAATGATTACTATGACCTCTTTTTCATCAAGGGGGTGCACATTTGTTTTTATACGGGTATAGGAATATACTTTTTAATTTGCTTTTTTAATTTGCTTCTTTGATTTTTTAGTATAATAAATTGTGTCATATGTGTATTTGTATACATTTTGTCTTTGACTGCCCATAATGAGTTCACCGTCTGCTATATACATTTTTATATTTGCATTTATACATACTTGCATAATTAATTATGACCTTATAGCTACCAATATATGGCTCTATGATTGCTGCCTCCACGATTTGCCTCGGCATTATGTGGGAGTGCGCATTAATACTGTCACCTATTGGGCATTGCTTTGTCTTATAAATCCCAGTCATCTGTGTTAGCAGAATGGGGTGTTTGAAATGTTTCATGTATACAGCATTGCTTATCTGTGCATGCGCGTCCTGACGAGACGGAGGAGTGTCTCTGATCACGGGCAGGGCTCTGTCATAGCAACCGGAAGAGCGTCTTGGGGCGTGAACCTTTGAGACTGTGAATTGCCTTGGCGTGTGGCAGGGACTCTTCCTGATCTCAGTCGCGAGGGGCATGCGCGGGAGGAGCGATGTCTATTGGTCAATATGGATCTGTGACATCATCGTTTTGGCGACAACAAATGGCAGCCAGCTGTATTTAAATGTTTGGTATACCGTGTAAGGCACTTCTTGATAAAGTGCACTAGCACGAAACGCGTAGAAGGGTTGCAGCTCTCTCTTTTTTAATGACTTCTCAATAAAGGATTTCGTTTTGCCAGACCTGCTCTCTCACTTATTGCTGTGCGCTGCACACTCTCTGCAGTTTAAAAACAGTGGTCCATTGTGAATTGACCTTGGTACTGAAGAAGTTACAATAATGTATCAATTTAGGCTTTTCATATTAAAAACTAAATGCGCAGTGTCTGGTGTTTTATTGTCCTGAGAGTTCAGAGATGAGTGCACCACTGCAGTCCGTATTCAAAAAACCCGACATAACGTACGCTTATTTAATATGGGCTGCAATTAATGCAACAGATGATAAATTTGACCAGCTGTGGCCATCTTATCAATATTTTATCGACAATTATGACTTTTACAAATTTTCACCAGATGCTCGTGTGTGGAAGCATGCAATAAGAAAAAAGTTATGTATCGATCCGTGTTTTTTTCGTATTGATCCCGCACCCAGGGTTAGAGGAGGGTATTGGTGTGTTGCGCCAGAATTTTCCCAGTATCTTTCATCATGGAGACTTCAAAAGGCGAAAGGTCATGGTAAAACCAACTAAAAATAGTCAGTCCCAGACAAGCAATGCGCCAGCGCCGGCTTCCAATAACGGTCCGACCGTCAGTGAAAACCTGCTGACCGGCAACCCTTGCTATCTGTCCCCGCCTGGATACCTGCTGCCTGAGCCGGATTTCACGTAGATACCAGCAAGCTTGCATGTACCAAAACGATTTCCAGCTTCATGAGCTGTCAACTACAGGTGTAGCGGCCCGCTGTCACCTTTCAACTACGTGTATAATCATGACTACGGGACTGGCAGTGGCTCTGCGCCAAACGATTGGCAACGTCTTTGGTGGGTACAGCTGCCGTACAGTATTTACAGTAATTCTTTTTTTACCATATCAATATCAATGCACATTAAAGCGATTCTCCTGTAATCAATCGCTTTGCTCATGGTTATTTACAGTAGTTCTATTCTTTTAGTCACAATTCGCCAAAATGTAGTCTAGCAATGTCATTGGCTGAGCAGCTTCTACAGTAGATACTGAACAATTGGTGGACAGCTAGGCGCATGCGCATTGGAACCTTGTTGAAATGCATATGCGTGTCATCACATCTACTGTAGGCGCATGCATGTACAGTATGTGAAGAGACACCCACCTGAGAAAATTATTGTTGGGACTGACCGAGGGGACTGCGGGGACTGACTGTGGGAACGTCTTTAGGGGACTGATTAATTTGAATTACAGTAACCATTATAGTAATACTTTTATTTTTCTTCCTCAGAAAATAAACTTTGTCATCAGGCTGAGAACGGCAAATGGAGGGATTTCGATGGATAATATCGCTTTTTGTAACGATGCTTGCACACTGCTGAATCTGAATCAGTGCCATTTTTATTGATTAGGATAGAATAACTGTGAGCTTTATAGAAAACCTTAAACAGTATGCTGTTTTTTTCATAAAGTATACAATACTTTTTTACATACTGTACTGTATAATAAACCCCAAAAATAAAAAGTATGCATTTATTCTGTACATGTATTACAGTACAGTATGTGTTATAATAATAATACTAATGCCGATAATGCGTTTTAATACTGTTTTGATGTACTGAAATTCGCATGCCTACAGTATACTGTATGCCTCATGGAACTGTATAGTACAGTACACTACATTTTTACTGGTGGGTGCAGTAAGTAAAAAAAACATTAATGGTGTCCAGTAAGTAAAAACATACAGGTATATTTAAAACAAGCAGAAATTTTTTTTATTGGTGGGTGCAGTAAGTAAAAAAACATTAATGGTGTCCAGTAAGTAAAAACATACAGGTATATTTAAAACAAGCAGCAATTTATTTTTGGTGGGTGCAGTATGACATTGACAGTATGAATACAATCTACAACAATCAACATTATTTTTATTGGTGGAGTACTGCAAGTAAAAAAACATTTCTGGTGTACTGTAAGCAAAAACATATTAGAATACAATTTAAAACAATGAACAAGTCAGAAATGAATCAACATTTTAACAGACGCGCAATCACGTAGCAAATTCGATCCCCAGCAGATTGTCCTTCCAGGGCCGATGCCATGTATGCCGCAAAATGCCATTAATGGAGTCTCTCACGGTTTTCATTAAAGGATCGGTAATTGTAAAATAGCGCCGCAATTCCTCCACAATAGTCTTTCTTAAATTTTCAGGAAGAGCCTTTTTGTCGCAATTCCCTTCGTAGTTTACATTGTTGGCCCACTCGCAGTACACCGGGTAGGGCACGTGGTGCTTGAAAATTAACATGGCATGCCTCTGGGCTATACCAGCACTTGAAAACCTATACTTCTCCCTGAGTGGCCGGGGCAGCTCGCGCAGGATGATGTCAGGCACCGTCTCAATGCAAGCTTATGTGAGTTGGATTCTGGGAGCGGGTGTTCTTTTGGGAGCGGGTGTGCTTGTGGCCAGGGGCGAGGGTAGGTTGTCTGGGAGGATGCTTTCCTCCTGTCTTGGTCGCCTTGTCAGTGTGGTCTCCTGGCGTGGTCTTGACGGGGATGTCATGTCATCCTCGTCAACGGCATACATGAACACATTCTTTTAATGGAGGGGGTGCGCTTGGTGATGGAAGGTTGAAGGTCCCATTCATCCCATTCATGCCACCCTCTGGCTCTGGCGTCCGAGATACAGGGGCATGAACTCCAAGCAAATTATGTATCCCCGCTATGTCAGTCTCTATCTTCTCCATGCGCTTATCCATCTTCTCCATCCGTTGATCCATTTTCTCCATCCGTTGATCCATCTTCTCCATCCGTTGATCCATATTTAGCATGGTCTCTAAAAAAAGATCTATCTTTACCAGCATAGAGTTCCCAGGGATATCGACACTTAACCCATTCAGCATGCGGTCTAACGAGCTGGATCTTGTGCATGGGGTGCTGTGAACATCTGGGTGGATGGGTGCTGAAGAGGATGAGATGGGGGTTCCCTGGAGAGAAGTGGCAGCGTCATCAAGGAGTGATGGAGAAGGTGTCCTGTGTATTTCCGGGAGAAAAGCGACAGAGTCGTCGAGGAGTGATGGAGGTGGCCTGTGGATTTCCGGGAGAGAAGCGGCAGCGTCATCGAGAAGTGATGGAGGAGGTGTCCTCTGGGTTTCTGGGAGAGAAGCGGCGGCGAGGGCTGATGGAGAAGGTGACCATTTGTTTTGCTTTGAGTGTACATCACCGAATTTCTTCTTGACATAATAAGGCTTCTTAAAAGCCTTAGCCTTTGGAGTCGTCAGAAGGTTTTCTTTATTAGCCTTAGCCTTTCGCTTTGGCCTTGGCAACGGCTTCCGCCTTTCGCTTTTTCAGCACAACGGGCACGGCAGAAGAGAGTAGGTTCTTGCGTCCGTAGAATCGGGGTTGATCCATGGAAGCAGATGGCACAATGCAGTATCTGGACAAGGGCAAGTTCAGATACAGATCATCGAGTGGGAAGCTATGCAATGTGTGTCACCTTTTATGCATGGCGACGAGGTGCAGGTGTTAAAAGTGGGCGTACTCTAATGTGAGTCATTAAAGTATAAATACACCATCCATTTTGTGGATTCACTGCACATTGAATACACAGACTAAACATCGAATATACATTCTTGTGCTTGTATTTCTTTCTACACGCAGCGATGCCTGTTAAAAAAGATTTCTAAGGATCTAAGCATGTGAATAAAGGAGATGTACACGAGAGGACAACGAATTGCAGATATTCAACGCTGGTTAAGTACTTCAGGCCTCGTTGTACCAGCAGCCACTGTGAGCTATCGTGCCCACAGTAAGACCAAAAAAGTCAAGAGGACACCAACGGTATCTACCGCGTAAGTACTGTACTATACTGTAAAGTATTTTGAATACTGTACTGTATGTTTTCTGTACCATGCAGTACTGCAATAGCACTTTTATTGGTTAGATGTCTTATTGTTTTTAACAGAACCATTTTCCTAGCAATTACTGTATTAGATAAACTGTACAGTACAATTTTTTTTGTGTTACACCTCCTTCCTCTATTATCATAATTGCATTCCTACATTCTTATAATCAATTCTATTTGAAAGTGAGTTGCACTTCTTTCCTTAATTATCACTCACTTCATTATTACTCATTATGACTCACGCAATCACAACCCCCTCATTACAGTACATAGTTTACTCACATTCTGACACACACACACATTAAGTACCGTTAATATTATATCTGTTATATATTGTTATACTGTATATTTTTTTTTTTTAAATCGTAATTAAAATTGCAAAAAATCTGCCAACAAGAAAGGTGTTTATTTATCCAACAGGATAAATGTTATATGTTGTAATTATACCAAGTTTTCATGTTATTTTGTTTTTCAATTTTTCTGTTTTATTATTTATGTATTATGTGGTGTTGCTGAATCATTAAGCAGATGAGAAATCTCTACTGCGCATGTCCGGGACTCTCAAAGTAGTGTACTGTACCTTTTAATCTGTACTACAAATACAAGGACACACAGGGACTCAAGCATTAATTTTATATCCCTGAGGAAGGAAGCTGTGGCTTGTGAAACGCGTTGGGTGGTCCCAATGATTTACTGCCTTTCCATCTGCTGATCTTTTCCCCGCATGCCATTGCCATGCTGTCCCCTTCCGTTCGGAGTACTTTTGAATCTGCCGCCACCAGTCCCACACACTACAGGCGAGGGGTTTGGCGAATCTGCAGCTGGAAACCTGTGACGGTTCGCGTCTTTGCGCATGTGCAACAGACGGAGGAGACACAGAGAGTCGGAGCATTCCGTTCCAGCGAGAGCAAGGCTAATTGCTCCATCTGGAAGCCGACGCTTTACATCCACACGCGGCCGATGCCAGTGAGGAGCGTATAGAGTAGACCGGCGTTCTATGATAGGGGATACTCTCTAATTATCCACTGCGAGCTATCATCTTTATTCCGGTAAGCGGGCACTTCAGCCCCAGCAGGATTATTCAGTGAAACCTTATATCACTTTTTCATTCATTGTGATCTTTCTATTCTTTTATTATATGTCTAATTAAATGTGTTTTTTTACCAGTCACCTGTCTGTTTCAGCAACAGTTGTTAGTCTTGGTTAGTCTGTATGTGTATTAAGTGTTTTATAGTATCACACTATGTATTCTCATATTTTTATATTTCATGTTTGACTACTCCACGTGGAGATCATCATTGGATCTGCCAGCACCACCATCTAGTTGTATAAATGTATTTCAATTTCACCTGTCCTTGTTGAGCGCCAGAGATATACTACCCTTCCCAAGAATTTTTATGCAGGCACGTCTGGAAACAAAACAAAAAAAAACAACAAAAAAAATAAATTGAACTTCCAAACGAATGTGAATTTATACACGCATGCGCTGAAATGTGACACCAGGCTCTGTACATTATACATGCAGGAATGTGGTGACAGGTGACAGGTTCGGGATGATTGAAGCCAGAAAGCCATCTGGCTGGGAGAGGTGTACTGTACTGTAGATAAGTACAAATAGTACTTTAGCCTTGTGTGTGCGGGGGCAAGAGGGAGGGAGAGCGCTGTACTGTATGCGCCGAAATGTGATACTGTAACACGCCTATGCGTTTCAACAATGTTCAAATGAGACACAGTACTGTACAGGCATACCCCGCTTTAAGGACACTCACTTTAAGTACACTCGCGAGTAAGTACATCTTGCTCAATAGACAAACGGCAGCTCACGCATGTGCCTGTCAACATGTCCTGAACAGCAATACCGGCTCCCTACCTGTACCGAAGCTGTGCGCAAGCGGGGAGACTATAGAGCCTGTTACACATGCGTTATTTACATCAGTTATGCGCGTATATGATGATTGCAGTACAGTACAAGCATCGATAAGTGTGAAAAAAGGTAGTGCTTCACTTTAAGTACATTTTCGCTTTACATACATGCTCCGGTCCCATTGCGTACGTTAATGCGGGGTATGCCTGTACAGTACACGCATAATATAAAAACAGTATGAAAAGAAGAAAAAGTACTAATTACAAAATAATACAGTACATATAGAAATGTGTTCATTTTATATTCGAAGACGACGCAACGTTATATTTTTGTAATACTGTATACTGTAAATATTCAATTTTACAATTACTGCACGCGCGCACACAGACTTGCAGAAAATGTACGGCTGAACTGTAGGTTGAATGGCTATTAGACTTTTAAGACAAAAGCTCGCGAACGCCCACCTGTGTTTTTAGATGGTATTGCAGTATAGCAGACAGCACTAAAAATCCAAGCGCTAACATACCGGAAACCGCTCATTGCTCACACTGCACACATGTCAGCAGCCCCCCCCCCCCCTCACATGTCAGCAGCCCCCCCCCCCCTCACATGTCAGCAGCCCACCCCCCCCCTCTCACATGTCAGCAGCCCACCCCCCCCTCTCACATGTCAGCAGCCCACCAGCCCGTTTTTCACATGTCAGCAGCCCACCAGCCCGTTTTTCACATGTCAGCAGCCCACCAGCCCGTTTTTCACATGTCAGCAGCCCACCAGCCCGGTGGAGGTTGGAATAATGACATCACCCGCAGGGGGCGGAGAGCGGACGGCTTGATTGACAAGAAGAGGGCTGTGGGCGGGGCGACTGAATGAGGCCAGGCAGTAAGAGTGCCCGGATGTGGGATGCTTGTTCTGCAGTCATTGGTGCCATATAGGAGGAGGTAAGTGGGCGTGGCTTGCATCCTTTACCCCCCTTTGTCTCTATGGCAACTCCTCCTGCCCGGGTGATTTGCAGTGCAGGGTGGGCGGAGGTGAGTCAGAGCCGCCGTGGTGGACCCGGCCGGGGAGGGGGAGCCTCGCGCTCCGGGACCCTCTCCCAGCCTCTCCTCCCCACCCCTCTCCCTCCTTCCCGCCGCTCACCAGGACTCAGTGACCGGAGCTGCAGCTAACCCAAGTCCCGCAGGCTGTGCGAGGTGCTGGTATCTGTCACACCCTCCCTGACCCCGCACAGCGGCTCTGATGCTGGGCGTAGCGGTGATGACGAACAGGTAGGGGACCCTGCATTAAAGCCTGAGAGAGATTAGTGTCTCCTCACCCATCTCACACCCACCCTCTCACACCCACCCTCTCACACTCACACCCACTCACACCCTCTCACACCCACCCTCTCACACCCACTCACACCCTCTCACACTCACACCCACCCTCTCACACTCACACCCACTCACACCCACCCTCTCACACTCACACCCACCCTCTCACACTCACACCCACTCACACCCACCCTCTCACACTCACACCCACCCTCTCACCCACTCACACCCACCCTCTCACACTCACACCCACCCTCTCACCCACTCACACCCACCCTCTCACACTCACACCCACCCTCTCACACTCACACCCACCCTCTCACACTCACACCCACCCTCTCACACTCACACCCACCCTCTCACACTCACACCCACCCTTTCACACTCACACCCACCCTTTCACACTCACACCCACTCACACCCACCCTCTCACACTCACACCCACCCACCCTCTCACACTCACACCCACCCTCTCACACTCACACCCACCCTCTCACTCACACCCACCCTCACACTCACACCCACCCTCTCACACTCACACCCACCCTCTCACACTCACACCCACCCTCTCACACTCACACCCACCCTCTCACACTCACACCCACCCTCTCACTCACACCCACCCTCTCACTCACACCCACCCTCTCACACTCACACCCACCCTCTCACCCACACACCCACACACCCACACACCCACCCACACTCACACACTCACACCCACACACACACACTCACACTCACTCACACACGCACTCTGTCTCTCTCTCTCTCTCTCTCACACACACACGCACGCACACACACACACGCTGGGAGGACACAGACACGTGCAAAACCAGGGGGCTGAGAGGGAGGACGGATGAATCGCCGCCATTTTTAAACATTTTTTTATTTATTTAACTTCCTTCCCTCCTCACTCCCGATCAGGAGCGCAGCGGGCATTTTTTTTTAAATTAGCGCGAGCCCGTTACTAACGCGGTGGACTCGGGGTGGACCCCGAGCACCGCGTTATAACGGGGTTTAGCTGTACTTTAAAATCTAAAAAAAAAAAAAATCAGAGGGAATTACCAACGTGGAAGCAGATGTAAAACCTGCAAACACATTGTTAATGGTGTCACATCATTCAAAGCTAAAAATTCATCCTATACATACCCAATTAAAAATGTGACTAATTGTAAGACTTCATATGTGGTGTATTTATTAGAATGCACATGTGGCTTACAATATGTAGGGAGAACTAAAAGAAGCCTTAAACAACGTTTTTTAGAATACAGAGGGAACATACTCAAGGGTGTTATGACACATGGAGTCTCGAGACACTTATTTTAAACATAATAAGGATCCTAAAAATGTAAAAATTATTGTATAGAACATATTAAACCCAGTGACAATGGAGGAGATAGAATGATGTTGCTTAGGCAGAGAAAAACATATTGGATACATCAGTTAAATACCATGTCACCTAAATGGGTTAAATGAAGATATTGATCTTGCAGCATTTTTATAAATAAGCCCAGCTCTAATTTCAAAATAATATAGTCTCATCATTTTTATTATTTATATTTAACATTAATATTTTAGAATGATATAAAAGTATTGATTGCATGAATTGTGTATTTGTTCTAATGTTATTTTGTTGTAAATTATAATCTGTCATGGCTGTTGATTTTAGTATAAACATTGATTTTTAAATACACCTAAACATTAATATTGATCTTAACAACATTTAATAAAGAATAAGTTTTAATATCTATAAATATATACTTAATTTAATCATTTAATATATTGTCAGTTTTTAATCACTGTGTATACTACAAACAGCAACTATGGGAACTAATTTTAATATAAATTCTCATTGGTGATAGCAGAACAAGCACCCCTATATATAGGATCACTAGCAACCTTGCAGCTATAGCGACCTGACGAAGAGAAGCTCCTCGAAACGCGTAGGGCTGTATCTGCTAAGGTTGCCTATGAGTTTGGACATTACTGGGAGCCCACGAAGAGCACAGAGATCCTGCTTGTCTGACTGAGAAGGGGAGTGTGTCGGCTGAAGCCCAAACCCAGATTGACGACGCATACACTGACGTCACGAGCCATTGACGCGGAATCACGCTGGCGATCAAGAGGACAGAGAACACCCGGCAGGCAAACAGGAGGACCGCGACTAGACCGGTGAACACTGTGACCCAGTTTATTTTTACTGAAGTGCCTTATAACAACTTACCTATGTGTTTCTAACCGTATTTCTTTCACTTAAACCGACTAAACTACACTATGGGTTTTACGCTTTTTTTTTCTTCTTCCTTTTTTTGTTTCTATTGTTTCTTCCGGAGCAGAGGGTTGGATCCGGTTCTAAGAAGCTGCATACCCATATAGAGACTCAATTGGACTCCAAGATTTTAGGTATTTTTCTATTATACATAAATTCAATACATATTTGGTAATACTTCTAATTTTGAGGTTATTTGGATTTTACATACAAATCATATGTAGGTAAGAGCGCCAGCTGAACTATTAATACATATAATTTATAACTTATAGGGATTTTTCCCCCCCCCCGATATCTATAGTTTAAAATATTTATATATTTGTTTGAGACATCAGCACTCCAATATATATTTTTTTACACGGCCATGTGTGAGTACACAGTGGGTTAAAGGTTTCTTTCAGGTTTCCATCTCCCAGTTGTATTTTCCCTGGTTGTCTGTAGGCAACTCAAGCCTTCATGTCACGTCTGTCTTCTTAGAATCACCCCCGATCCCTCTGATCGACAGGAACATTGAAGATAAAGTGATTTTAAAAATGGGTATTTATTCACACATAAAATAAATGAAGTTACATAGTAAAATAAATACACCGGCGTCGGCACTCTTAGGCCTCACTGCAGAACCATCAGGCTACTGCTACCGCGTCCGGAATTGCTGCTGGAACGCAGCTCCGAGGAAGTACGGTGGCCGTGAATGCTCAAACTGTACACAGAACGGAGCTACGCGTTTCACAGAATCCTCTGCTTCGTCAGGCTTATCCTTTGTGTGTCAAGTCCCACAGTGTTTAAATAACACTTCACTTATTGAAGTGTCCCTAATCTTGGCCTGATTGTTTAACCACTTGCACTTTGTATGTATTAGCACACCGATGTAGCCCAAGCTAAAAACAGAGTTGAGCTTTCTTGATAACCCCCAATCTTTTGGAGTATCAATCCTGTCTTAATACCAATATTCCTGATACTTATGTAATGTGCTTATGCACCCTTGGCTTACATTACCATATGAATGTACCCTGATCTATTTCCAAAAGTGCAGTATTGAATTAAGATTAAAGATTAAATAAAGTATGCACCCATCAGTATAAAACAGGCTGTTAAAATCTCACTAAAATGCATTGATTAATCAACGACTTTAACAGTTCTATTAATTTCTTAGTCATACAATTGGTCCACTTAAACCGTAAAACAAATGCACACCCCACCATGGAGGCCATGGCGTAAAATGGATCCCAAGATGCATCATAAAGCACATATCAAAAATACATAAAAATACATTTAAAAAAAAAAAAAGCATACAGAATTCGTTCAACATTTGTTAAAAATTAACACGCCACCATGATAGTTTGTGACAATGGGAATATTCTTGAATACGGCAGCTAATGCACAAATAACCTTCTGACAATCAAATAAAGTGCAAATCTTAGACACAGATAATTCTAAATCAAAAAGCATTAACACCTCTTAATCTAACAGAATGCTCCTGAGAGCTCTAAATTTATCACAAAAAAACATTTTTCTACCACAAAATTCAATGCAAAAAATATCAAATAGAATATTTAAGCTCCACCCTCTGCGTCCTCAATGAACTAGATAATAGGATAATGTATATAGAAATGATTACTTAAAACATACAAAGGGTACATAGTGGGTGGTCATGAATTGCACAGCAACCTCTCTGTGTATGTATAATCTATTAAAAACCATAGAGGTACAAGACACCATTTGAAAGTGTTAAACATGGTAGTGAGCCCACATTAGTTTAAAATGTTTCGATATTCAAAAAACATATGCATTCTGATACTCCATACAAATAAGATATCTAATGGCCATACAGAAAACACCCTAAATCAATCACATATTACGAACAATACCCTCCTCACTTACAAAATAATTAAAAACTTTATAAAAGTTAAAAACAGATGTCGGATCTTGAATTTTCAATGCCAATGATCTGAAAAAGATCACATAACGGTGAGTCACCACAACAAGAGTACCCATTTTTTCAAATTCAGACACTTAAGGTGTTGCAACCTCTGCCTGGATCATAGTGAAGTTAACTGGACCTGGTATTCTCATAGAAAAGCCCCAATGTCAATATCTATATTAAGTCCTTTGGGTGCAAGGGTTTTGAGTTTATAAATCCAGTATGTCTCTCTATGGCACAATTTCTTCAATCTATCCCCTCTTCTCCAATTAGCAGCTACGACTTCAATACCTCTATATATCAGACCATTTGGATTCCCTGCATGAGCAGAGCTAAAATGTCTCGATACACTATGGGTAGGTAATTTTTTCTTGATATTGCTCATGTGCTCCAGTATGCGGACCCTCAAGAGTCTTGAGGTATGTCCTATATGCTGGAGTCCACATGGGCATTCTTGCAGTTAAAAAAAAAGGTGTTCTACAGTTAATAAACTGATCAATCTTGAAGTTTTCTCCTGTAGCCTTAGAAGTAAAAGTGATTTTTTTCCTTTGTGGCTTGCGTACAACCCTTGCACTTATAACAATTGAAAAAACCTGTGTATCTTGCATCTTCCCCATAGTAGAAATCTCACTCTTTCCTCCAGTCCTTCCCCCTGTAATCTCTCACCTGATAGGATCTCCCTTGCTGAAACTTGGTTGTGATAATCTCTCCCGAGAGCTCTATAGTTGTTTTCTCTATTGGTAGCCACATTCACAATGGTACGATAACCACCGTCATGCCGCTGATGTTACTTTCTCGCCACTTTCTTTTCAATCATTTTAGCCTCCTTTCATATATAAAATAAAAAAAATTAATACAGTACAACAAGCTGTACTCACGCCGCTACTATTTTAATATGGGAGTACAGATTGTTGTACTGTATTTTGTCAATATACCATTTTTATACACTTTCTCTGTGTATTGTGATTCGTGACGGGGGAGCTATCTGGCCATAAGAAGGATTCCCGATCCTGGTTAATCCAAAGGCAGAGGTCCCCAGTATATGAACAAGTTACCAACCACTACAAGTGACCAAGAGGAGAGGGGTACTCTCCTAAAGAAACCTTTATAGGTCTGCATATACTCCAGGCCATGTGAGTAGTTGCATTGATCTCTTGTTCAAGCATATTTTCTCCACTTAGAGACTTTAATATCCATACAATATTGCACTATATACTGTACACATTTTGTCTTTCATATGATTCTGCGATCCCTATTTACTACAATCAACACCCGTTAAAGATCGAAGGAGGATCCTCATTGGTCGAGCAGCGTATCACTTTTACATTTGTTTTTTACTTGATTAGTATCACACTCCTATTTTGTTCACAGTGTGCATTTAATAATTGTAATAGATTCACTTTTGCACTATCCAATTTTGGTTAATAAGCACAAGAGAGCGCCTTGGTTCTTTCATACCTACACTTATTACATTCTTGCCCTGGTAGAAAAATGTTTTAAACAAAGGTATTGCATCAAATCTTACCAACACTGTTGCTTTAAAAAAAATTATATATACACATATATACATATACACACACCACAGTATGACTATTATTGATCCAAATATTTTTAGATGCTTACTGTACCGCCAACCTGGATATAAATATTCATACACCCGATAGTCAAAGTGCATTAGTCATTAGAAAAAAGGTAGGTTTGTGTGTAAATAAACGAAGTGTGGCCAGTACATTCCACGCCAAATCTTAATTCTTGTTCACTCATGGTCAGAGGTTGTGCGAGTCTCAATTTTCTTTAGCGTGTTCTGGCCGAGTAGCATCTCATGTACTCTGTCATCCAGGGATTATCTACAGGGGAAGGTTCCCTTCTCAGAAATCTCTCTGTATCAGCAGAACGTGCTCTTTGCCTATGAAGAATCTGTTTACGCTTATCTTTTTGCCTTCTGTTCTTCGCTCTTAAAGCAGACTCATAAATCTGTAATAATTTTTTTTTAAAAAAAAAGACAAAACTGGTAAATGCTATAAAAAAGGTAATAAAGGTTAAACCAAACAAATGTGGGGACACAACCATGCCCATCCCTCCCTTTGTGTCTCCCGTTATTATTTTATCCCCAACATGCAATATATTTATATATTTGTAATATACAGGCATACCCCGGTTTAAGGACACTCACTTTAAGTACACTCGCGAGTAAGGTCATATCGCCCAATAGGCAAACGCCAGCTCGCGCATGCGCCTGTCAGCACGTCCTGAACAGCAATACCGGCTCCCTACCTGTACGAAGCTTTGCGCAAGCGGGGAGACTATAGAGCCTGTTACAAATGCGTTATTTACATCAGTTATGCACGTATATGATGTTTGCAGTACAGTACATGCATCGATAAGTGGGAAAAGGGTAGTGCTTCACTTTAAGTACATTTTCACTTTACATACATGCTCTGGACCCATTGCGTACGTTAATGCGGGGTATGCCTGTATACTGATTTATAATAAAATTTAAGTTACAAGAATGTTTTCCCCTGATCTTTTTATTTATTTTTTGCAAGTCAGTGACACCATGTGACAATACATCGCAAAAGCTTCAACTAATATAAAAAGGTTGAATATTCAAAAATATTTCAGCAGATTCCTCTGTTAGTATACAGGTCATAGAATGCAAACAGAAATCAGTTTGTCATTCTGCTCCAGATGACCACTGTTTTACTGCTTTGAATACAGTAATTTAAAGCTAAAATGCAAGTCCAATTTGCAGAGGTCTGTAATAGCGGACAGATAGGACATTAGTTTGGAGTTGAAGGAGCAGCTGTCAGACATTTGCAGTTCACTCCCACTTTGCATTTATTGCATCAATAAAAAAAAGTGCTTTATTAGTATTGCAAAGAAAAATTCTGAATGATTTTTAAACTGAAATAACACTCAATTGCATGTGTTAAATGAGGCTCCAGTTAGAACTATTTTTTCCACTGACTAGACAGTGATGGTAAAGTAATTTGATATTCCCTGGTCTCAACTTTATATAAATGACAAATTATAACTAAAAATTAGTTGAAATGTCAGTTAGCTAGAGCCTTGGCAAATGTCCAGGTCTCCTTTTGCCATATTACATTACTGGTGCAGTTTTATTTGAAATGTACAGAAATGTGACGTAGAGGTAGACAAAAATATTAAGTACTTAGGAGCCCACCATAATTTTGTTATGCACTGAGGGGGTGTCTGTGTTACTGTGTGTACGTCAGTGTGCATCTGTGAAAGACTGACACACACACACACAGAACGACTCTTTCACAAAGACAAACCCCTCCTCAACTTGCCACAGTGTGCACCGAGAGCAGCAGCAGCAGGCACAGTACAGGAGGGCTCTGACTAGCGCTTCCCCCTCCTCCCCAACCCTCGTGTGGCCTTTAACTCCTGCTCCCCAATGAATCATCCCCTCACTGAGCTGCACAACAGTGACTTGACCAGTAAATCACAGCTGCTGCCGATCAACAGCGCACAAGATTCAGCTTTGATGTTTCTGGGAAGCACTGTTGCTGGTTACAGCAGTGATTGACAGATCATTCATCACTGCGCGCAGCATAGGTGTCGGGATTTTAAGAGCCTGTGCGACCATGTGCCTGGGATTTTCCCATCCCTGGATATGTATAGAAGAGCTCAGGCCTAGTCCACCTATCTGGGTGTTTATCAAATTAAATTTCTTCTGTAAAAGAAGAGCATGTATACACACACATACACGGGTCAATATGTACTAAACAACACAAATCCATAAGACCCGTCATCAGCAGTGAAAACTTACAGCCCGTTCACTTAAATTGACTGGAAGATGTCTTATAGCACTGAGGTGTCATTTGGAATAGCACTGTTTAGAACAAATTGCATGCATTTACTCTTGGTTTTGAAGTAATTGGTTGAAAAGCAAACCATTTGTTACCTGTGTAAGTTTCCACTTAAAATTCCTGAGCAATGCCGGGTACTTTCAGCTAGTAGGGTTATAAGAAACCAACCACATTACTCTTCCCTTCAATTACTTTCCTTGAATACCTTATGATGTCCCCATTTCTTTCCACCTCTCTCCTCCAGCATTCTTACTTTCTCCTCACGTGCCAATAGAATTCCTCTCTTTCGTTGTCTACTTTCCGTGTAAACTTTATAGCAATCTTTATGTCACGTGCCAAATATATAGCCCACAAGGTCAATTGGCTGACTTGTTTAGAGAAATTGTAATAACTCGGAATTAAAAATAGAATGTATCCAAACAGACAAAAACCTGCTCCTTGATCTCAGGCACTACCATGCTAAATTTGGTTACGCTATCTTAAGAGGTGTCCTAATGCATAGTGGACAGGCATCTTTCCAAAACATATAGTAGATGTGGTCCCACATGGAACCTAATGTTCATAGCAGCACATAGTTAGCAGTGTTTGAGAGGATCCAAACTGTGATAATATGGACCAGGAGGGGTCTCTGGAGAGTGGAATCCATTTTGTTTATGTGCGTGTGTGTTGCAAGTATAGGTTTTGCTGATAATGATCTGAAGAATCCCTATTTCTTGACCCAACACCCACTAGGTTGTGGTTAAATGTATTTGTGTCTGTAGCCACCGATAGGGATTTTTAGCATCATGCCTTTTTGACCCAAAGACCAGTAAAATGTGGTTAAGCGTATCCCGTTTCTGTAGCAGTTAGAAATTCAGTTTGAGCTAGTTATAAGTGACCTTTAATCCTATAGGTTTAAGAAGAGGAAGTAACCCCGGGCACTCTGAAATCTTGAGGGACATCATTATAATCTGCCTAGCACCAATGTTAGCCTATGTATGCAATTTTGTAGAGTCATTGCTTGATGCTTCTTGTGATCACAAGTATTGTTAATTAATAAATTACTCAATATATCGAACCTGTGTTGGCTCTTGTCCGTGTGCAAAAAAACTGACATTCACAAAACCATGACAGTTCTCCTTATTTTGATACATAAAGTAATCCTTCCAAGTTTGGTTTCTCTAGGTCTTATAGTTTGGTTATGCATAGTGAGACAAATATTCTGAAATATATATAAAATATTAGATTACATTCAAGTGAAAGCACTCAGCCACAAACAGTAGCATAGGCTCTAGTCTACAATTATAAACATTTGTTTCATAATGCAAGGTATAAAGTTTAATCCCTAAAATGTAACTATTTCCCACAGTAAACATCACAATCTGCATCATTTAGCAGGTAAATGTGTCCTTACAAAAAAAACAAAAACAAAAACAAAAAACAAAAAAAAACCAGTATGTTTCAGTGTATAGGGATATAGATAAGGGTTGAATTATAAAGCAGTTCTTATAGCATTTACCCTATGGTAATTTAATATCAGAATAGCAGATTAGGGGTAATCATTAGTACCTTACACACCTCATTTTCTTGAGTGGGAGCACAGACGTTATGGGTTTTCTGGCTTCCAGTGTCTTTCTTCTTCTCACCACAGGCATACATGGCAAATGGATGCCTGACTTCCCTAGACAAGTCTATCCTTGGTGGAATTCTAATGGACTTTTGACCATCCCGGCTGAGTAAGGCACTGTGGTTTTGAGGTTGTTTAACATGGCTGGTTGAGTTTTTCACCTCTGTCCTTTCTTCAGATGTCCCATCTTCTTTATTTTCAATCTCTATGGAGATTGAAGTCAGATTAGTCTGATATTTCATATTATAACATACCATAAATTACATAGTCAAGTGTTGCTATACAATGCCATTTGACACATACCAAGTCTACCCCATTAAAAGCCAAGTGTTTGAAGCTATACATATTGAATAAAGCAAGAGCAGATATAATAATAATAATAATAAATAATTCTTGTATAGCGCTGCTAGTTTTATGTAGCGCTTTACAGAGACATTTTGCAGACAGTCCCTGTCCCGTAGAGCTTACAATCTATATTTCTGGTGCCTGAGGCACAGGAAGATAAAATGACTTGTCCACGGTCACAAGGAGCCGACACCAGGAATTGAACCTGCTTCAAACTCTCAGTGCCAGAGTCAGTGTCTTTACTCACTGCCGCTCCTTCTCCCTAATTTAGCTAAAAAGCTATACATGCAATAAATCCTATCAAAGAATATAAATCAAAACAATGGTGCCAGGTGTATAAGAACAGGGTAGATGGCTCAAATGTATCCTGGGTTCTGAGCAGCGTCAGCAAAATAAACCAAATTCCAAAAGAATCTAAAAAACAAAAAAGCAGAAGCGCATGCCCCATAGTGTATTATTTAATACACTTAGCAGGCAGAAGAAACCTTATAAATGCACACTCAAGAGTTAAAACTGCATTGTAGATAAACCTACAGTATAACAGGTAAGGGTTTCTGCTTAGCCAGGTTCCACTTGGAGCAAGATGCTCCAGCTCTCTGGTGTACTCCAATCTGGGTGGCCTCTGCTAGGCTCCAATCATGCTATAAAATAGTGTCCCAGGGCTACAGGGGGAGAGACTCCAATGGCGTCGTGGATATCAACTCACTCTGCATCCTGTGGTTGATGTTTTTCTCCTGGCAAAGAGTTGAGCAGGTAAATCCCACAGGCTACCTACTCAACTGTTTACCAGGAGAAAAACCATAAACCACAGGACGCCGAGTGAGCACTATGTGCCTTTACCTCCTTATGTCAACTATGGAGACCATGTATTGTATGTCACTTGATAAAGAACTGATTGAAGTTTGAAAGTTTGTGTGTGCCACTAAGAGAATAAATTCTTTTTTGCAAATCCGAAGTGCCCTGGATCCTCTACTTACTTACATTTATTTATATAGCACCATTAATGTACATAGCGCGTCACAGTAGTAGTTCACGACAATCATAAATAAATAATATAAATAACAGGTCATGGGAATAAGTGCTTCAGACATAAAAGTAACATTTTAGAAGAGGAGTCCCTGCTCTGAGGAGCTTACAATCTAATTGGTAGGTAGGAAGAATGCACAGAGACCGTAGGAGGGCATTCTGGTAAGTGCGT
The DNA here is from genome assembly GCF_040206685.1 of Ascaphus truei. Classification (NCBI taxonomy): domain Eukaryota; kingdom Metazoa; phylum Chordata; class Amphibia; order Anura; family Ascaphidae; genus Ascaphus; species Ascaphus truei. Next base: position 216,463,160 of record NC_134486.1, read on the forward strand.
CTGCAGGGGGCCAAGCTTGATGTATCATGCGTATAGTATTAGCCCCGGTGCTACTCGTATGCTTGTTTAAGCAAGTATGTTTTAAGGTGGGTCTTAAAGGTGGATAGAGGGGGTGCTTTTCGGGTATTGAGGGGAAGGGCATTCCAGCGGTGCAGGGCAGTCAGTGAGAAAAATGTAAGGCGGGAGAGGGCTTTAGATACAAAAGGGGGTAGAGAAGACATCCTTGAGAAGAACGCAAGAGAGTCGAGATGGTGCATAGCGAGAAATTATGGCTGAGATGTAAGGAGGGGCAGAAGAGTATAAAGCTTTAAAAGTGATGAGGAGAATTGAGTGCGAGATGCGGGATTTGATCAAAAGCCAGGAGAGTGATTTCAGCGGGGGAGACACTGGACGGATTTAGGAAAGAGTAGAGTGATTCTGGCAGCAACGTTTAGGATAGATTGTAGGGGCGACAGGTGAGAGGCAGGAAGGCCAGACAACAGGAGGTTACAGTAAATCAAGACGGGAGAGAATGAGGGCCTGAGTCAGAGTTTTAGCAGTCGAGCAACAGAGGAAAGGGCATATCTTTGTGATATTGCGGAGGAAAAAGCTACAGGTTTTAGAAACTTCTTAATGCGAGAGAGGAGTTGAGTGTGACCCCTAGGCAGCCTGCTTGGGCTACTGATCGTACTTCCAACCGTAATGTGGAAGGAGGTAGTAGGGCCAGGTTTGGGAGGAAGTATGAGGAGCTCTGTTTTAGCCATGTCGAGTTTAAGTCGGCGGAGGGCCATCCAGGATGATAGAGCAGAGAGACATTCAGAAACTTTGGTTTGTACAGCAGGTGTAAGGTCGGGGGTTGAAAAGTAAATGTGTGTCAGCATAGAGGTGCTACTTAAACACAAGAGATGTTATTAGGTCACCTAGAGAGAGTGTGTAAAGAGAAAGAAGAGGTCCCAGGACAGAGCCCTGGGGTACCCCCACAGAGAGAGCGATAGAGGAGGAGTTGTTGGCAAAAGAGACACTGAAAGTATGATGGGAGAGGTAAGAGAAGATCCAGGATAGAGCTTTGTTCTGAATACCAAGAGTATGGAGAATGTGAAGGAGAAGAGTGGTCCACGGTGTCAAATGCTGCAGAGAGGTCATATAATATGAGCAGTAATTACCTCTGTCTTTGGCTGCATGGAGGTCATTAGTTATTTTAGTGAGGTTTGTTTCAGTTGAGTGAGCAGTGCGGAAGCCAGATTGTAGAAGGTCTAGGAGAGAATAGGTGTTGAGAAAATGGAGCAAGCGAGAGAATACAAGACGTTCAAGGAGTTTAGAGGCAAAATGCAGGAGGGAGACAGGTCGATAGTTAGAAAGACAGGTAGGGTCAAGCTTGCTGTTTTTTGAGTAATGGTAGAACTGTTGCATGCTTGAAGGAGAATGGAAATGTAGAGGGAGGAGTTAAAAATGTGTGAGCATAGGGATTATAGTAGGTGCAAGAGGTTTTAGGAGATGGGAGGGAATGGGGTCAAGAGGACAAGTGGAAGAGGGAGAAGAGGAGATCAACAGCGACACATCCTCCTCTGAGACAGTGGAAAAAGAGTCAAGGAAGGCAGGAGGAGAGTTAGGAAGCGGTGTAGGGTGGGAGGAGGAAACAGAGGGGGGGGGGAATCTTCTGACGTATGGATTCCACCTTTTCCTTAAAATATACAACAAAAAACAGACAAAGAATCCCAAAGCTACTTCCAATGTGACAAAAATGCATAGTGCAATACCTATATATTCTCTTGAAAAAAAGGGTCATTTAGTTTAACCCTTTGGCCAAAGCGTCTTAAGCCTGCTGCCACTTTCAAGGCATGACCGTAGCAGGTGCTAACACTTCATTTTGCCAGGTTACGACAGATCCAATGTGATTATTCTTCCTGTAATTATACAGGTTAATAAGAATGTTAACCCAGGGAGTGTGAGGACCTGCTACGGTCATGCCTTGGAAGAGGCAGCAGGCTTAAGATGCTCAGAACGTTCAAAAAAAGACTTCTAAAAAGTCTTCTCCATTAAACATGACCCGAATGTCATGGGCCCTTTAGCAATAACCTGTAGTCCTGCAGCTGTATGAACCATTGCCAAACTGATACGCAATAGCTGAAATGTGCTTGTGCATAAGACACCCATTGCTTCATGCAAAAACGATGGAAGCCCAAAAATAGTGATTAAACATGTACACAAACCCCAATTTTCACATTAAACATCTCTTGTAATAATGATAAATGACATCAGAAGATTACATATTAAGGCTGAATTTTAACATCATAGTTAAAAAAAAAAAAATTACATGAAGCAATGTGGAAAAGCCGTGAACAAAACATACTTTGGGGTACAGCTATAAGCATGGATTTATGGTACATCTGGCAAGGAATGTGCCATACAGTATTTTTTTTACATATATGTTTTCTTTCCTCTGGCACCTTTATTTCTTGCCATGCTGCTCAGTGAATAAATCTTAGCCCGGGCCATGATGCCTCCGCATGTGCTGAGGCTGTGGGAAAGAGAGTGCTTTCCCTGGGCATGGTGGACGGGGCCGGGTGGGCGTGCTTATGGCACCATGGAGCAAGTTCACCCTCATTGGGCGAACCGCTCATGTGACCGGCCTGTCGCGCAAGAAATCTGATTTCTTGGCTCAATGCGCGCCCCCTCCCGCACACCGCATGGACGCGAACACTACCTTGCAGCAGTCTGTTCACTTAGCGGTCTGCAGTACCATGGCCCCAGCCTTAAGCTCTAGAAACATGATCACAATGCACTTTAGGTTAGACAGACTGCAAATATTTCCAGTATGAAGGGCAAAAGAGGAGCATAGTGGTAAGAAAACTGCCTGTCACATGCTGTGCAGGATCAAAATCTCAGTGTCCAACATATATTGTAGTTGGGGACTAACCATTTTAATAGTCAGCACTCCAAATATGAGCTTGGCAGGTTTGATTTTTGTTGCTCCATTACGCTGAACATAAGCTCCCTTTGTGCTACCCTGTTTATCCTGTATCTTGGCTAAGGAAAAGCACAAGTTTTTGTTTATGGCATTTTGGCTATATAAAAACTACATTGATTTTCCCCAAAACCATCTCCACACCACCTCTGCACACATCTCCTACAGGTTCCTTAATCAGTTTTATACACTTTGTAATAAAGTAGTAGTCACAAATATCTTAGGGTTTACAGGCAATGACAAAAGAAACACTATAGACCAGAAGTGGCCAACATGTGGCCCGTGAGGGCCTCCTAGGTGGCCTGCATGATCCTCCAGGGATCAGCCTCTTTTCATGCCGGTAATCACGCCAACATCCGTGAGGGCCGAGTTCCCCTCCGCAGCAGGACCGGATGTGAACTGGTGCTTTGTCGCAGATGCGCAAGTTGGGCCTGGACTTCAAGGTAGGCCCAACTTCCGGTGCAGGAAGATGCTGATCCCCGGACAATCTGGTGCCACTGCACACCCAAGGTAAAATTGTGAGGGGGGAAATTAAGAAAGGTGGGGGTTGCGAGTAAGAGTAGGGATTGAGAGAGGGGGAGTGAACAACAGAGGGGAGGAGATAAATACATGGGGGGGGGGGGTGAGAGAAATAGAAGAGGGCAAGAGTGAAGAGGCGAGAGGTGTGGGGGATGACAGGGCAGCCTGGGCCCTGGGAAAGGTGTCAGCAGCCTTGTCTGCTCCACACAGACTGGTGTCATTACCGCCACTACACTTCTATTGCCCCCTACAGCAATGACAGTGCCCCCCCCAGTATTAATTTGCCCATTTAACTCATTAGCCAAACTGTGTTAAATATGGTAAATAATTAGTTCATTGTTATACTAATTAACTCATTATTGACCAATCTTTGTGTTCGATCAGTATAACAATTAAGGATGGTATATAAGCGACTGAAAACTGCACATATTCCAAACCCCGATTAAGCAACCAGTCTTTGTAAAAATGCTTAGTGTTTTTGCCTAGGACTTGAGACTATACGACTGAAATCTACAGGGACGTCATCTTTGTGGGAGGCGCATACCGGATGTGACGCAGAACTGGAATCCAGAGCCTTGGAGAGACAGAAACACATTCCCACTGATCATGCAGCTGCATCAGCTCTGACAACTGACAGGTCTGCAGCCATCGTTTGAGCTTTCAAGACCTGGGAATCCATGAGTGTTATTCCCTTTATGTTATTAAATTGTATTTTCAGTCTCGCTATGTGCATTTGCTTTTCCCTATGTCTGCGAATGCTTTACTTGGACGAAAATCACATGGGCCACAGTGATATATTTTGACACAGAGAGACTGGTCAAACTTTCTCAAATTTATCAACAAAACAATAAAAGGTTATTAAATCAATGAACAATGTGTTAAATATTTACAAGGTGAATTCTAAAAACACTTGTGGTGGGATATAAACCACGAATTTAGGGTCAGATAGTTAGTCAAGGGACATTTTCTGTTATCCGATTATACCCTATTAACCACCATAAATTGATACAAGATTAGGATAATCGATATTATACCCTGTATGGGAGTATAGCGAGTGGACGGAATCATTTAGGAATATGTATAGAGCTCAGAGTAATACAAATTTGTCACAAATGTAGTGGACTTGAATCATTGCATGCGTGCAATTACACCTAGCTAATTGAAAGGAAAAGAAGCTTTTACCAGCTGTTACAATGTGTACTCCATTCGTACATCAGAGTACACGAGTCAGTGAGTTTTAGAACAAATCATGTGCAAAGCAGTAAGCAGACAACTCGGCGAATTCAGGCAAGTGTCTGTGTTTAAGCTTTGCAACACTCACAGTTAGGCATCGTGAGTAAAGCAACTTTGTTTCCTCAATTAGTATATACAGCTTATCCGATACATACCACATTTGTAGGATAAGCCACTCACGTTATTAGCCAATGTTAAGGAACCGCAATACCTGGGATTTTAGAGGATGTCACGACGATGGCGTCAGTGGCTGGGAGCTGATGCAGAGCCAGTTGAACCACGAGCGGAGATAGCTGGAACCAGGTAGTATAGCGGTGATTGTAGCACATACTGCAATGTGTCCACTGATCTGTTTTGTTACTAGTATGACACAGTAACATGATTTAGACGGAGGTTTATGTATGTGCTTTTCTTAATGAAATACAGAGTTCTTTGCGGTTACTTAACATTGGCTAATAACGTGGGTGGCTTATCCTACAAATGTGGTATCGGATACAAGCTGTATACCAATTACTGAGTAAACAAAGTGGCTTTACTCACGATGCCGGACTGAGTGTTGCAAAGCTTAAACACAGACACTAGCCTGACATTCACCGAGTTGTCTGCTTACAGTACTGCTTTGCACAGGATTTGTTCTAAAACTCACTGACTCGTGTACTCCGACGTACGAATGGAGTACACATTGTAACAGCTGGTAAAAGCTTATTTTCATTTCAATCAGCTAAATGTAATTACATGCAATAATTAAAGTCCACTACATTCGTGGCAAATTTTTATTACTCTGATAAGCTCTATACATATTCCTAAATGATCCGTCAACTCACTATACTACCATACAGGGTATAATATCGATTATCCTAATCTGTGATGATCTTGTATCAATGTATGGTGGTTAATAGGGTATAATCAGATGACGGTAAATGTTCCTTGACCAACTACAGGCATACCCCCTGTTTACATATGCAATGGGTCCAGAGCATGTACGTAAAGCACTACCTTTTTTTTTCCCCACTTAAAATCGATGCTTCGGTACAGGTAGGGAGCCGGTATTGCTGTTCAGGACGTGCTGACAGGGGCATGCGCGATCTGCCGTTTGCCTATTGGGTGAGGGGAATCAGTGCGTCACTACTACAGCGGTCTGTAGGGCAGAATAAGTGTCCGTACTCCCGAGCGTACGGACACAGGGGTATGGTGCTATTGAAAATATGTCCTTACTCATGAGTGAACTTAAAGTGAGTGTCCTTAAACCGCAGTATGCCTGAATCTGATCCCATGGTCATGGTTCATATCCCACCACGTGTTTTTAGAATTCACCTTGTAAATATGTAACACATTGTTCATCGATTAATATAATTTTATTGTTTTGTTGTTGATAAATGAGGAATTTTGACCAGTCTCTCTGTGTGTCAAAAAATATCAATGTGGCCCATGTGATTTTCTGCCAATAATCAATTTGTTGATTCAAACTACCCTTTCTTGGTCTGACTAAGAAGAGTGCAAATATTGGGGATACTTGTCTTCTGACTGGAATCTTTTGGTTGGATTTAGTGTGTACTCCCTATGCACGACTTGCTATTATTGTCACTATCTAACATTTGTATTAGGGTAGAGCGGTGAGCTCTTGATGTTTTTGTATTTTAATAGCCCATGTAAACTTTGCAGAGCAATCTCAGTACAAAAAGGCTCCGTGGTGACATAGTACTCCACACGTAATGCAGTTCTGAAACAAATTTGCCATAATTTCTCCACAGGTCTATCTTGTCTCGGCCCAGATCAAGGAAAGAGAAAAAAAATATGGAGTGGCCAGCTCAATTAATAAGAATACCACCTTCTCCCTAAAAAAGGTAACATCTGATAACGATGATAGATTTGTAATCAAAAGGCAATCTCTCAGGATAAGAGGTCATAATAGCCAATACCTACACTCCCAATGAAAATACTGTACATTTCATGTACATAACAATCATGCATGATAGGAGCTTTCCGGTAATGCATGTGCAACCGGCAAATGTCAGTTGCATATGTGTTTGGCATTTGTCGACCAAGCATGCGCACGAGCAGTCGGCAAGTGCCAATCACACAGCACGAGCAGTCGGCAAATAACGAGCGCGCATGAGCAGTCAGCAAGTGCCGATCGCACATGCACAGCTAATGAATGGGCTAAAAGAAACCACGACAGCACCCCAAAAAGTCAGGACAGAGTCCTAAAAACTGGGACATCTTGTCACCCTACCTTGAGAGAAATCAACCACGTTTGGGCAAAAGGCAAAATATTCTCTTTTACTTAACTTACCTCACTCCATGGCCTTCCCAATACAGCAATGTTTTGTTTCCTCCAGTTGAGAAACTTTATCCAACAATACCACCCAGCCTCAACTCATTCGACTTTTGAAGACTTGTGTATGAGCCAAAGTGATCTGAAAAGTCTCATCTCAACATTGTACAGTAGCTTTTTTAATATTGCTAATATTGCCAAACCCAGACACAGAACAGAGGGAGTCAGACTTAGATTGAGTATTGTAACCAGATGACTGGAATTACATATTTGAAGCAATCACCAAAAGTTCTATAAGCGCAACTTTTAAGTAGAATGCTTACAAACTGTTAATGTGCTGGTATCCAACACAAACCAGACTAGCTGCTATGTTCCCAAACTCATTCTCCATTATGTACTAGAGGCTCTGGACAGAGAGGTAACTTTATGCATATGTGGTGGTCATGCTCCAACATCTTTAGACTCTGGTCCAAAGTATTGTAAACAAATCACAGACATACACCTAACTCAACTTATTGGCATTCCTTCTCAATCAACCAATCCAGGACACCCCAAAACAAACAAAGTTGATAACCCACAGTCACAGCTGCAAGATGTGCAATAACCCAAATATGGAACAAAAAGCAACATACATACAAATTTTTTAAAAAAAACATCACCAAATGGAAAAACTAACAAGTACACAGTGATACTGCCAAATTCCACAAAAAATGGGAGCCATGGAAAGGTTACATTCATGAACCCAGGTTCCCTCCACCACTTGTTTTCACATAATAAATTGCCCATATCTCACATAAGTCATCTCGCCACCTTGAAGACGCCTGATCTATGTCCTAAGACTGAGTCCCCGCTGGCGCTGAGTGCGCTCATGCTTGGAGAGCACTCCAAGCATGAGCGCCAGGTGTCCTGCATTTACGCGTGCGAGGGGGTCATTGCGGGTAGTTGAGCACGCGGGAAAGTATCATTTTTTTGTTTATCTGAGCGCGGGTCAGCATGTGTGCCTGCGCACGAGCGGGACTTACATATATCTATATATGCAAGTAAACGCCGCAAGCGCCGCCCGCTCAGCGCTAGCGGGGACGCAGCTTATCTTCTACATCACATCTGAAACTGTTGTTACCTATCTAGAGTTGGGACTATCAGTCACGCGACAGAACACTGTATCCTCTGTATTTAATGAACCAATTGCTGTACTATACATAACTTATATCTGGCATCCCCATCTCCAGTGTGAAATTAAAAACTCCAACCAAGTTTAAAAAAAAAAAAAAAAAAAAATGATTTTGTAAATAAACCACCACTTCCGTCAGTCCGTGATGTGTTAATCATCTATAACAATTCCTGCAGTAGTACATCATTCAACACTACCATTTACATTTTAAAACTAGAATACGGATTGTCCAGGTTAGTGATGCACAAAGTTCATGAACTCTGTATGGAGATGGGGCTAACAGAATAATATGCAGTTCACACAGTTTTAAAGAATTTTTTTTTGATTGTACTAGGTCAACTTAAGGTATTAACCATAAGGGTTAAAAACATGATTAAACCATCATAAGCTACATATAACCAGTAACTGCAACATCATACCTTGTCTGGGAATATCCTTTGGAATGGCATTCCTGCTTCCCGGTCCTTCAGTCTCTGTTGGCTGCTTGATTGGCCCAGGCTGCTTCAATGTAACATCTTCAGCATCACCTTCAGTGCCTTGCGGTTTAGGTGATGCAGGTACAGAGTCTGATGGCTTTTGTGGGGTGGAGTTTCCACTGCTGGAGTCTGAAGCTTCCTCCCAACCTTCCCACAGCCAGGGGTTGTGTACATGCTCCAGCAGCCTGCGGGTTACCCTGTACTGAAGCAGCTCCTCATAGCATTTCCCATAGGCTTCCCATTGGGGATTTTTGAATCTTTTCATATATTCACTCCTGAGTTTCTTGCAGTGCATCTTCCAAAAGTGTAAAACGCTGCCTCTCACTTCACTGATCCAGCCTCACCCGCCACGCGCAGTACTGTGATGGATACTCTCCTTCAGATAACACTCGGTGCCCTATAAGAGGGGGAAATGGCACAGCCTGGATTAGGATCGCTTCCTGGTTTATTCACACGCTGTTGGCTGAGCAACACACAATGGGCCTTGATGATGGTTGACAGCTTCGCAAAATCCGACCCTATGTACTAAATACACAAAAAAGCACAAACACCTCCCCTCATCTGCTCCTCCCCTCATCTGCTC
>NC_134486.1:216477360-216507360 GCF_040206685.1 Ascaphus truei
AATGTCCATAATTTGGGAGGTGAGTACCACATGCAGCATTTATCATCTGAGATCTGACTCAAAAAAACTGTTCATGGTCTCAAGGTTCAACAAAGTGTCTGGCCGCTCCTCCTTCTCTTACCGTGCACCCCACAACTAGAACAGTCTATTCTCACAGCCTCCACGAGTCTAAGTTCTTTCAAAACTAAAACTGTCTCACATTTAATCTGGTCTGTACATACGCCTATAACATGTATTATCTTTAACTGTGCATGCAATGTCTTGTATGTAATGTATAACCCTGTTCACTTAATGTAACAATGTGTTTGTAACCATGTATGTCATAACTCTATGCCCAGGACATACTTGAAAACAAGAGGTAACTCTCAATGTATTACTTCCTGGTAAAACATTTTATAAATAAATAAATATATATTCAGTCCTTTCCAGGTCAAAGTCAACATAATACCATAAAACAATTATTTATAGAGCACATACATTCTAGCATTCAATGGGTGCTACATTGGTGAAACAAGCCCAAAACTTCAAACCAGAATGAACCTACATAGAAACACAATAACTCACCATGAAGAAGAAAGATACTGCTCTCCAGTGGGACACCACTTCCAAACCCCTCTCCCCGCTGTACACCCTATCACACTGCTGATGGATATATAGTCCAACATGTTCTCCAAATATCTCAGTAACCCTTTCATCCATTTATTGCCTTGTTTATTTATCCTCTGCAATGAATTCTCCACATCTCCTGTCTGAGTCTACGGTCCCAGTGGTCCCGGCTGCACGCTCGCCAGAGCGCCCGCAACAGTTGTAGCAGCGAACTGTGGTCTGTGGCTTTGCTTTCAGAGCAGAGCAGGAGATCCGACGGGAAGGGGGGGCGTGGTGGGGGTGCGGCCTTGACGTCACGTGGCTGGTTTGCCCTCATTGGCTGTACCGCCGTGACCAATGCTCGGCTGCCGCGCCAAGACAAAAATCTTGTCTTTTGGCCAAGGCGGTCACGCATCGTGGCTTGTGCACGCATGCACACACTGCCTGGGGCCTGCCCCCATAGAGGGCTGTGCCTTGTGTGCGGCGGGCACGCAGCGGCCACTGGGGACCTGGCCTTGGACTGTTATCTGTTTTTTTAAACTCATGGAATCTTTGTAAATCAGAACTGCTTGACCTGAGGAAGTGAGGAGACGCTTGTCTTAAAATATGAATTGTTAATAAGAAAAAAGGTATCACCTGATACTGAAGTACTCAGTATTCAATGCTAATTCAGCCATAACTTCTAGTATCAGTTTTTATTTTATTTATTTATTTATAAAAATGTTTTACCAGGAAGTAATACATTGAGAGATACCTCTCGTTTTCAAGTATGTCCTGGGCACAGAGTTATAATAAATACATTGTTACAATAAAAGAACGGTTATACGGTGAATTCACAGACATTTCATGGACAGATAGAGTTGGAAAATTGATACAGGGGATGAAGGGCTTATGAGTTTCAGATAGAAATAGAGCAGCTATCAGTGGCATTCAACATAAGCACTGACCACCTCTACTCTTCATCAGGATGCTGACTGTGTGGTTTATCATTAGATGGGTATATCTATTAGGGATCATTAATTGCCACTCACTTGAATGGTAATTGGTACCTAGAAAGCACAGCAGTTACCCAAGCAACCAGCAGACACAGATGGTGGCAGAGAGGAAAGGAAGTGGAAAAACCCTGCTGTTCTTTTCAGACTCAGGCAGCTGTTTGTAGCCAAAAGGCAGAGCTTATACTACCTGCGTGACCATTTGCACTCCTGCAGCCCAGCAATCCGTGCACTTGGCTGCAGGAGATTTGGGAGGCGATCGGAGGTGATGCGGACGCGTGGCCTGGACGTAGTGGACACGTCACAAAGCTGGTTCGCCCTCATTGGCTGAACCATCTCACGTGACGCCGTCACGCGGCAGCCACCTGAGAAGACAAAATTTATTGTCTCCTCAAAACGCTGCTGGGTCAACGTGCCTCTTCGCCTGCAGGCACGCAGACACTTGCTAACTGGTATAGCCAAGTACTGAAGTGTGCTTGACTTGCGTGCGCACATAGCAACTATGTTACTATACACTCGGCCAAAGGCAGGAGACATACATATTTTGCATTTCCTCAATGTGATGCAATACATTTATTAAGCCAGATACAAATAAACAAGACACCCCCACACTAGTTTACAGTGTCTCCAACACACTAACACAGACTTTATGCATTTTGTATGTTGAATTTTAACCATGAACCAAACAGATTATTGTTATGCATGGGCTATTACACTGCCTGAAGTAGGTTTGCCCTAAACATTGTGGGCCATATTTACTTAACAGTGCTAAGTCAGAAGGTACCTTACTGCGGAGCAGCTTATATGGTCCTGTTGCCCATATCTTCTATGCCCTGGTATTGAAGAAGACACCTGGAAGACAGTGCTGGAAGAAACCTAATGGCCCATTAATTTGAATGTCTTATTCTCATAATGTATTTTGTTACTGCAAATAATTTTGCCATTCACTTGGCCTGCATTGGTTTTATCCCGTGTTTCTCAACCCTCTCTTTGGGCAATTCAAGCTACGTATTAACAAATGAGTTACAATAAGTGGATTTATGTTCTTGCTAATTTACTGGTTGGCATTCCCTTAGGAGAAGGTAAAATAACACTGGATAAAGGCCAATAAAAGTTTTAGTTTCAGGAAAACTAGTCATTTCGTTATTTATATGTATGTGCGGCAGTAAGATATATCTACTATTAAGCTAAGGACAGGGAGTTTATCAGTCCAGATAGAGTCCCCAAGTAGACTTTATTGAACCTTAACACTGCTAAGTCAAAAGTAGGAAGCAGAAATAATCAATTGGACAATAAGAACCAAAAGAATAAATATGGAAAATACCTGCTGTGTGTGACCATAGGCCGTTGGCTACGCTTTAAAGCACTTAGATTGTAAATAGGCAACTGTGCTCATGATTTGCCAGCTACAGCATTCAGAGAACAGAATAGCACAGATGAATTAATCTCTTAATATATATTTTCAACTGCTTTGTAGTACAGGGGAGGATTAGATGGTGCTCAAGTATTTGCTGCCCACAGATAAAAACCATCAGTGCCACCTGCCACAATTTTTATTAAAACAAAATATCTTATAGACATACAAGGGGTGAAAAAATCTCTCTCAAATTTGAATCATATTTATGTGTCAGGAATTAACACCATAAATATAGTAGTGGAAGAATTAAGAAAAGATGTAAATATAGAATTCTACCTTTTGTAATGCTACAGTAAAAGAGATACATACCCTAAAATTAACTAATTTACCTATACACAAGAGTGTCTTATAAGCAGGGAAATCTTCAACAATTATACAGTAGGTTTACAGTATAAAACTGAATATTTAATCTAAAATGAACTAGAAATTAATTTTGTATCTTTTTTTTAGAAATCTGAATGATAAATGTCTGCATTTGGCACAGATATATGGAATACCAAGTACTTTTCTCAAAATACAACAATACTATTCTATATAAAATTGATAATATAATGAGGATTTCTTTTTTTCTTCAGGAGCCAAGTAACAAGTTTACAAGAAAATAATCTATGTATACTGGCAACAGATGGTATGCACAGGAGTTTATCATAAACCTTATCCAGAAAGACAGAGAATACAAGGAATCAACATTTCAGCCGATCAGCCCACATACACCCCTATATTACAACTGCCACCTGCAAGTCATATTGCCTTTTAATTAAAATGTGTGTGTGTGTGTGTGTGTGTGTGTGTGTGTGTGTGTGTGTGTGTGTGTGTGTGTGTGTGTGTGTGTGTATGTATATATATATATATATATATACACACACATACACAGTTGTGTGAAAAAGAAACCCTCTTTAAATTCTATGGTTTTACATATCAGGACATCATAACAATCATCTGTTCCTTAGCAGGTCTTAAAATTAGGTAAATACAACCTCAGATGAACAACAACACACAAATGACATATTACACTGTGTCATGATTTATTTAACAAAAATGAAGCCAAAATGGAGAAGCCATGTGTGAAAAACTAAGTACACCTTTACTGCTTCCATAGGAATTAAGATGCTAAGTAGCAGACAGGTGCTGCTAATCAAATGCCCTTGATTAATTGATCATCAGAAAGTGTGACCACCTCTATAAAAGCCGAAGTTTTAGCAGTTTGCGGAGGTGTGTCTGTGAATGGAGGAGCCTGAATAGAAGGGTGCATGTCGCAAAGTCATCACTTCCGGTGCTCTGGTGGGCTTTTCAAAAGTGCTTTGTTTAAAAAAAGAGTATACATAAACACTGACCTCGGTGAAGAAGCGCCGGAGAAGCCCGGCCAGCGGAGCATGTTGGAGTTTGACAGAGACACCGGGAGATTCAAAAGTGCTTTGTGCTGGATAGGAGCATACAGAATAAGCCTACCTGAGCAGGCTCCTCCACCTAGGTGAGGCTAGACACTTTCTCTCTCTTCTCTTCCCCTCCCCCCCCAGTTGGTGAGTGTTTCACTGTTATATTGTGTAACGGCTGGACCCCCCTTGTCTGACCCACCCAATCTCAGATTGGCCCGTGTGGTCTAACCGGTCCCCATTACAAGGTCGTGTGTGGTGGTGCACCTGCTAGTAACAGGACTCCTGAGTCTCCCGCTTGGTGTTATAGAGGATGGCAGCAGGACAGGTATCTGAGGTAGTGGTTACGAGTCCAACTTACTTCATGTGCAGCGCCTCCACCTCATCAGGATCTATGCTTCCGCAGGGAGATGGTCCTGGTGAGGAACTCCTTCTCGGTGGTGCCTGCCACTGCAGAGTAATCTCACACTCACACAGCGGGGGTATCTTCGAACATGGCATCTTTATTGTGGATTGTGATGTAGCAGACTGCCCCATGCAGCTGCCGGCTCTAGCAGCACATCTCTCCGTGCTGTCCCTTTGCCAGGTACGCCCTCCCGTATTGAAGTGGGATTCCCTTTCTCCTAGGGAGATCACCACTGCGCCAGGTCCCTGGACACAGTGTGGCTTAGACAGACTTGATTGGTCACTCTGCTACCGCTAGTTACAGCACTAGGGTCACAAAAGTATTCCTCCAATCCCTTATGCAGGAGCATACATTTTACCAGCTGCTTCACACAACTGCTGGCTAACACAACACTAACTGACAGTGCTGTGCCCTTTATACTTCAGGGGGCAGGCGCATCTCTGATGTCACTATCCAGGGACTCAGAGCATACAGCCACTCCCTTCCTTACACAGGGCACCACACCAGGGTGTGAGGGAAAACCTCCATAACTACTGTTGGCAGGCCTGTACTTACCAGGACTTACTGCCAACAGGGAAGATGTACGCAGTCATTATTATGCATGGCTACATTGTATTCTGTGTGTTTACTGGCTTGCTAGAATAAACTGAAAGTTTATTCAATTATTGTGTCCTGTCTGGTGATAGTGATCCCTGGTGGTTTAGGTGTTAAAAGTACTGGTCTCCTGTGACACCCCCTTCTTACCTTGTCTCTGGCGTTTATGACTTCACAACATCATGTGACATGGCGTTGCCATGGCATGGGATGCCTTCCCATGGCGATGCATCACTAGAAGCCTTGGAGACAAGGTAATGGAATCTACAGTGGCCTTGTGCGCCCTCTCGGGCATTTGATTTAAATGCTTTGGGGAAGAGCGCATTGCTTCTGTAAGCACCATGTCCCCACCAGAAAATTACATGCCCCCCAGTTTGCACACCCCTGATCTACTGCACTTACTCCCACACCTGCTGCCGGTTAGTTTCCCATCATACCACATAGATTGTAAGATCTTCGGGGCAGGGATTGCCTTTCCTATGGTCTGATTTTATTTGTTGCACTTATTGTACCATTCTTCTCTGTACAGTATTGTTTCACTTGTAAACACTAAGTAAAGCTTTGGGCGCTGTATAAATAAAGACATACATACATACATAGTGGGTGCATTATCTCTAACCAAAGATGCTACCCTCCCCCCCTCCTCTTTCCAGACATTCTACTGCAACACAAGATGGCCTCCAATACTGTGTGGGGAGGCAAGATTCTACACTCCTAAGGGGCATAGCGAGGCTATCCTGAGGCTCTCCCAGTGCAGTGGACCTGCAGGAGGAGGCTGTGAAAGACTCACCTGGTGGCGGGCATCTGGACTAGAGAAAGAGGAGCACAGACTTTCAGATGAGGTAGAGGTAAAACTGAGTGAAAATGATTAACTGTACTGACTAAGGAGCAACTCTACTACCTTCCCCATATATTTATGTATGTATATCTTTATATAGCGCCCACTGCTGTACTCAACGCTTTACAAAAGAGACTATACAGTACAGGGAATTATAATACAATAAGTGCAACAAACAAAATCAGACAAATAGGAAAGGAATTCCCTGCCCCAGAGAGCTTACAATCTAAGTGGTATGTTACGAGACTTACCGAGACAGTAGGTGAGGGAATAAGTGCCGTACATTGCAGTGCTTGGTCACTGTAAGGAATCCACACCTCAGTTTACTGCTTACCTTGCCTTACAGACCTGTGCAGTCCTGGAACACTCCCCCTGATATCTACTGCAGCTGTGCAAGCTATTACTGCAGCCCCAGCCTGGGCTCAGTCATTAGTGCAATGCTGTAACACGCCCCTTTTGCTATTGGGTTCCTGACCTTTAAATACAACTGTCCCACAATGCTTCTCTGCCGAGCATAATCCTTTGTGGATGTCACCAAGTGTTCTGCCACAAGCTCATGGCTTGTTCTTGCTTGTTTCTAACTCTGTTATTGTCCTAGTTCTTGTTCCTGGTTCCTGGGCCTGCTGCTCTCTCTCCCCACTGCAGAGGCCGAGTCCTGGTTCCTGTGCTGAAGCGTTGGATCTCCAGCGTAACTTCAGCTCCCTGTTTCCTGAGGCCTGCTGCCCTTCCCATAACAGAGGCCTGCTTCTGAGTCCTGAGTTCTGTTGCTCTCTCTCTCCCCGCACAGGCTCGTTCTGGACTCCTGCGCTGAAGCATTGGTTTTCTAGTGCTGCCTGGCGGTGTGCCCACTCCGGTCAGCCTTCTCCTTCCTGAGACTGGCGTTATGGGCCATGGACGCCACTCGCGCAAACCCCGTTCCCGACCTGCAGCAATTTTGCTGAAGCAGGAAGACCTGCTTGATCTCCTGTTGCCGACTCCCTGCTTGGACTATGTTTACCATGATGTCTCCAATCCTGAACCTGGCTCGTCCACTGACTACGCTGCTCTCTCCAGTCCCGACCCTGCTATGTACGACTACGAACTGCGCAATCCGGATCTGTCTGCGCGGTCTAAGGTCGGTGCTTATACAACCCCACCTCAGCCACGCGGTCCGACCCTGGTTTGTGGCGAGCACAACCGTGACAGTCACAATTGTTGGTAAAAGCAACTATGGGTGTTGTACAATAGCCATGTGTCTAGGCTATTGAAATGCTTAATTTAAGAGGTGAGTTTTAAGGTTTGACTTAAAGGTGGGGAGATAAGGTCCTTGGTGTGTGGGGGGGGGGGGTGTTGTGGTAATTGTATCTGGAGGGGTAGTGGTAATTGTATCATGTGGGGTAGTGATAATTGTATTGGGAGAGAGGTGGTAGTAATTGTATCTGGAGGGCTAG
The DNA here is from genome assembly GCF_040206685.1 of Ascaphus truei. Classification (NCBI taxonomy): domain Eukaryota; kingdom Metazoa; phylum Chordata; class Amphibia; order Anura; family Ascaphidae; genus Ascaphus; species Ascaphus truei. The sequence continues at coordinate 216,484,996 of NC_134486.1, forward strand.
TGGTAATTGTATCTGAGGTGGGTTAGTAGTAATAGTAATTCTATCTGAGGGGGTGATAGTGGTGTTTTTATTGGGGGGGTAGTGTTGTTTTGTATTTGGGGAGTATTGTGTGTGTATTGTGGGAGGGTAATTATTGTGTGTGGGGGGGAGGAGGGGGTGATTGGGTGGGCAGTGTGGGTGAGGGCAGACTTGTATGAGTATTGTGGGGAATTATGTGTGTGTGGCCAGGGAAGAAGGGGGAAATTAGTGTGGGGAGGGGGGATTGAGGGAGCATGATTGTTTGAGAGGAGGTAATTGAGCGATAGCAGAGGACGGGTGAGTGACAGGAGAGATGGGGTGTTAGGGAAGGGGGAGAGTGATAAAGGAAGTGAGTGGGAGAGAAATACAGGTGTCAAAGGGGAGGGCTCGTGAGGCTGCTGACACGGGGAGGGGGGCGAGACTCTAGTCCTGGACCCCAGGAAATCTGTCAGTGGTCCTGGGCACAGGGAAAGGGAAGGGAGAAGGAAGGGAGACAAGGAATCAGTGAGGGAGTAGGAGGCAGAGAGGTGTGGCCGAGAGCAGCTCCCCATAGTGAGATACCCTGTGGCAGTGTTTGCAACCCCAAATATCAATATATCAAAGGGGTGAAGACAAAGCAGGACATCTTATAACCACTCTTATACACACTCATAATAAAAACTTGGGGAAATGTCATCAGATTGCTGAACATGGAATTATAAGCCATGTAACTCACCTCAGGAGTAGCCCTTCTAAACTAAACACATATCATTGTAATATTGTAGTCCAAACAATAGTTAATAATAGGAGGAAGTGGATAAATGCTGGAGAGTCTGTAACACTTCTGTAAGACTAAAGAGAAATATTACCACTGGCTATAGCCGACCTGGCTCATACAACCTCAGCAGTGACAAGCTGACAAATGATCCAGTAAGCAAAACACTGTAAAAGTTGATTGACTATGAAGGACCCCATTTTTTTGTTTTCTAAATAGAGGGAGATGAAAGTGCAAACAAGAGTTGTGTTAATTCAGCACGAAGTGCCCATCAAGGGGATATCACTTCTAGAGACAAACCTGTATATGTTATACTTGCCAATGACAACAGAATAATCAAAGCATGATTTACCTCTCTCCAAAGGTGATAATTAAAAACTACTGAAGTAAATAAAGGACTTACATAGTTCTCTTAAAGATGAAGTATTATGTTCTGTTGGGGAAATCAGACAAGAAATGTGCGATTTCAGCATATTCTTGAGTAACAATGAAGACGCTGTATCTCAGCAATCATAATTTTACAAACAACTGAAAGGACAAATTATTTAATTGGAAGGGAAAAATCAATTTCTCCAACTGCAACAACAAGATCTCGTGAACAGACTGAGACGTCAAAATTAAAGGTATCCTGTAACAAGCGGAAAGTGATGACAGTGATGAGTTTGTAGAAACCCTCTTAGAATCCTCTTAGAATTTACAGATGAGACTCCTCCTACAATGTCTTTTGAACGAGTTCATAGAGCCCTGGAGAAACCTCTAACACCTAACCAGCCTCAGGATATCGTCGTTAGATTGTAATCCTTTCAAACAGAAGAAAGGATTATGAAAATGTCAAGGGGAAAATGAAACTTAAAATTTCAAGATGTTGGGGGGGCTTCCGGTGATGTCACCAGGGATGGTTGGGTGAACGAGGAGCTCCGTGGACCCTACTGCACAATCTAATAGAAAAAGCACCTAAAAAGCTCAAAATTTCCCTCGATTTCGATCCCAGGACAGAGGCAAACTCGCCCAGAATGTCCTCTAAAGGAAAGAAGCCCGCAGCCCAAGGGGTTTCAAAGTATTTCTCGCCGCCCCAAAAGAGACCGGAGGAGTCTGCTGAAAAGCAAGATGGCGGCGGAACACGAGGCCAGCCACCCTCCGCGTGGGCCCGAAACCAGCCGGGAGAAAGCAGGGAGGAAGGAGAGCCTCTTACCAGAGAATATATGGAAGAGCTCTTTGTCTCCATGCACGCTAAACTGCACCTCTCTCTGCAAGCCGATATTAAAGAGGCAGTGCATGATATCAGAGAGGAAATCGCCTCGTTAACAAATCAAGCAGCTGAAATAGAAACCAAGGTGGAGGGGGCTCTCAACCGACAAACAGCAGCGGAGGAAGAGATAATCCGCCTAGGTGAGGAGATCGCGGCATTAAAAGAAAGCCAGGAAGATCAGGAAAACAGGGACAGATGCCAAAACATCCGTATCAGAAATGTCCCTGAGACGTCTCCCCCTCGCAAATCAAATCCTACCTGCTGGAACTGTTTACAACGATTTGTAAAGACATCCCAGAAAGGGACCTTGAAATTGATAGGTACTGTCCGCCACTAGAAACGAATTAAAAGGCATTCAACTAGAAAAGGTTGAAAAGGCCCTTAAATGGACCAACCAAAGATATTATGACAAGGGCAATAAGGCTGATAGACTCCTGGCCTCCAAATTAAGAGGCATACAAAAAAGATCTCAGATAACGTCAATCAGGGGTGGGTCTGGTGAGATGTTATATAACGAGAAGAAAATAGCGGAGGAATTCACCAAGTTCTACACCAAACTCTATAATTTGAAGACTCAGCAGGGGACCTCGGAGTTGCCGAGATCAGAGGCAATTTCGCACTACCTCGACGACTGCGAACTCCCCACACTGACAGAGGAGGAAAACTCCTTCCTCAACGCCAAAATTACTAAGGAGTTGGTATCCGCGGTGAAGTCTTCTAAGATATCCAAAACAGCAGGCCCTGACGGCTTTTCCAACGCATATTACAAAAGATTTCTCCCAATATTGGCTAATCATCTACTAAATTTGTTCAATTAATTTCTGGAAGGGAACCCTATCCCCTCGTCAATGTCCTTGGCAAACCTTGCCATTATTCATAAAGAAGGGAAAGACCCGGCGCAATGCGGGAGTTACAGGCTCATATCACTCCTAAATAACGATCTCAAATTGTACAGCAAGATCTTGGCGAATAGATTGAACCCTATCTTGCCAAGATTAATAGACATTGATCAAGTGGGATTTGTCTTGGGACGTCAGGCATCAGACAATACCTGGAAAATTTTCAACATAATTGAACATGTCCACCTCACAAACTCCAAGGCAATGCTCCTGAGCTTGGCCGCAGAGAAGGCATTTGACAGAATTGATTGGCTATTCCTTACTAAAACATTAGAAAAATTTGGCTTCAAAGACACATTTCTAGAAGGAGTCCAGGCACTGTACCAAAACCCATCTGCAATAGTTAGGCTCCCGGGCGGAAACTCAGAGAGATTCCAAATAAGAAACGGTACAAGACAGGGTTGCCCCTTGTCCCCCCTCCTTTTTGCTCTCACCATAGAACCACTGGCGGCTAAAATACGAAATAATAAAAATATCAAAGGCGTAGCAATCGGAAACACAAACTATAAAATCTCCCTATTCGCCGATGATATTATTCTGACCCTAACCCAACCCCAAACTTCCCTTCCTAATCTCCAAAGAGAACTGGAAGACTTTGGCAATATTTCTGGATACAAAATTAATAGTGAAAAATCAGAGGCCCTCAATCTCAGCCTCACAGAGCCAGAGGTGAAACTACTTAAAATAAACTTTGCGTATAAATGGAGTCCCTCATACATCAAATACCTGGGAGTGAATTTATCGAAGGACTACCAATCACTTTATCAGCATAACTACCCAGCTCTCTTTGACAAAATCAAAAAGGATTTGAGCAAATGGGAAGGTTATCAGATAGATCGGAAGAATGATATCCATAAAAATGAATATACTCCCCAGACTGCTATATTGCTTCCAAACTCTCCCGGTCCATGTCCCTGGCTCAGAAATTAAAAACATCCAAAACAGGATGTTCCACTTCATTTGGCAAGGAAAAAAACCCAGAGTAGCTAGATCAGTGATATTGTCACCACGAGGGAGAGGGGGCATGGGAGTCCCGGACATCCACAAGTATTACCAGACAGCCCAACTAAAACAAGCCGCACTATGGAATTCAGACCCAACCCATCGGTGCTGGCTCAAAATAGAGACACATTATGCCGAAGTGCCTTCTCTGCCGGCATGCCTGTGGAGCATGAATAGAGGAGATATGCCCCCACAAAAATTTAAATTAGGGACGACAAAACACACCTGGGGGATCTGGCTAAAAACCAAGCTCAAATATAAGCTCTCTTCCCCTGGCACGCAGCTTACGCCAATATTTGATTAACCCACATTCCCCCCTGTATGTAGGTCGAGGCTATTTGATCAACTAAAGGTGAAAGGGATTAAGACAGTGGCGGATGTTCTTTCCCTAGGGAGGCTCCTGAGCTTTCAGGACCTGCGAACTAAGTATAAGATACCGGATTTGGACGCGTTTAAATACCTCCAAATCAGACATTTCGTCCAAAAAATATCCCCAAACCCGGAGCTCCCCTCGCTTACTAAATTTGACAGATTATGTAAATCTGATTCGGGCCAAAAGGGACTCATATCAAAAATCTACTCGATGCTAGAAACAGGGGAAGGCCCAGTAGAGCATGATTATATGCTTAAATGGGCCGCCGACCTGAACATATCCATTGAAGAGGAAGACTGGAAAGAAATATGGGAAGCAGCCTCTGCGACGTCCATATGTACTACTACAAAGGAGAACATCTATAAGATACTCTTCAATTGGTATCTTAATCCAGTGAGACTACAACAAATATACCCTCTTGCATCGGATCTTTGTTGGAGAGGCTGTGGTCAAAAGGGGGACATGGCACACATCTGGTGGTCATGTCCAGAAATTAAGAAATACTGGACTACGGTCCAAAATTTAATAAAAGAGGTCACGATCCTCGAACTACCTATTGATCCACTGACCTACCTGCTTGAGAGACCGACTGAGGAAATCAGCCGACCAGTAAGGAAATTAATCTCCTTTAGTCTCACAGCGGCGAGATGTGAAGTTGCGGCCTCATGGAAGAAAGTAACCCCCCCCCACTAAGGGAATGATTTAAAAAAGAATTAACGAGGTGATGCAGATGGAAAAACTCACAGCCTACCTAAAGCAAAAAACTAACCCATTTTACAAGGTATGGGAACCATGGCTGATCTTATAGAACAACACCATCACCACTTTTTCCCCCCACCCAGTGGAGGACTCCTGATATAGGAAAACTCAAACTCAGCAAATTGGAGGCCGGCCGCTTGGGGAAAACGCCCCACCCCTAACCCCCCCTCCTTCCACCCCCACTATCTGTCACCCCCCCCCCCCCTCCCCCACTTCTTCACTAGCCTTAGCTTCCCCCTCTCCTGGAAGCCCCACCTTCTGGGCATTTTGCCATGCCCCTCTTCCAGAAAAGTAAGAAAATTTTATATTGTATTGAGATGTATGTATTTAACCATGTAACTACCCAATAACATTTTTTGAAAAAATAAAATAAAAATTCAAGATGTTTAATTTGGGCTATATGCTGACCTGTAACAAGGGTACCTTCCCGGTTTAAGTAGTTGTACAGGAAAACCTGTGCAGAGCTTGAATCCAACACAGGACAGGTTAATTCAGAGCAGACTGTTAATTAGCCTGCTCAGCTTTTTAAAAACTCTGCAGCATTGACTGCAGGGAGATCTCTAGTCCAGGGAAATGCCCCCTGGACTGCTGGAGGTATCACAGGGGAACTACATCTCTCTGGTCCAAGCACATACTGGACCGCTGTGGAGAGAAATATGCCCAAGGATTTTCAGACCCATACCCAGTGAAGGTAACTGACCTCCACTCTGATGTAAATATAACATAGCAGCCCAAGATTCAAAGTGGCCCAGTTCTAAGTGGCATGGTCGAGTTCAACGGGGAGTTTGAGAATGATTGAATAACTGATTATCTTTTTTCTTCTCTTCCCAGGTAAAAAAACATATCTGAATTGTCTGTCTGCAAGCAATCCTGTGCTATGTGTATTTTTTAGTTGTAGTCTTTAGTTTAGTCTTAATTAAATTAACTTACACTAACACTTAGGCTGAGGCCCCAGTAACTCCGCTGCACGCGCGCCCATGAGACTGGCGGTGCGTGCAGCCGATTCCCCGGTCTGCAGGGAGCTGCAGACCAAAAGACCGGGGGGGGGCGTGGCGAGGGAGTGATGGGGGCGTGGCCATGACATCACCGGGGGACGTGGCTTAGCGCTCCGTAGCGAGTCCTGCTCTCAATTCTATTGAGAGCAGGAGCAACTCGCGCCACAGCGCCGTGGCCCCCCCTCGCAGCGGGCCCGGCGCCATTGAGGGGAGGGCTCTCATCCCTGCAGCGTCCGACAAAGCGGGTGCTGCAGTAGCCAGCAGGGTCCAGCCCTTAGGCATGACAAGACCCTGTTGAAAAAACCATCTGTGTTAATATGCCTCACATGTGCTAATTAAGGTGGTTCGGCTGAAATAAATTCTGTCAGGTGACTTATTAGGCCTTTATAAGAGCAGACAGAGCATCCTTAGCTGTGAAAGCAGGCCAAGATTCAAAGTGGCCCAGTTCTAAGTGGCATGGTCGAGTTTAACAGGGAGTTTGAGGATTATTGAATTACTAATGTAGCTCCCTGTAAACAGCACAGGCTATACTTATCTTCCTCCTACTGTGGTTAGTCCTGTTAATGACAGGCCCCAGTAGTAATCATGGGTTTTCCCCTCTTCCTAGCCCTGCCCTGAGTGGTAGATGCAGGCCCCTGACTCTGCTGCAGGCATGAGACAGAGGGGAGGTTCTGCTGACATCATGAGGGGTGGGGCTGACTCTATTTACCAGCCATCTCCTGTCAGTGACTGTGGCTGTTCTGTCCGAGTAGTTGGAGGAGACAGTGCGGTCTCACCTGTGCAGTCGCACGGGAGCAGAGAGAGGAGAGACTCAGCCACTTTTAGTAGAGCTCATAGCACCATAGAGCCGGTGGACCAATGCCCCTCACCCCAGTGCTGGGGTGATGGGGAGAATCCATTCCCCACCCAGAGGATAGCCTCTGAGGTGGGCAGCGGGGTATCGACGCCCCAGCCCAGACCATCCTGTCGGAGGAGAGACTTGGAGGGAAGGAGAGGAGGAAAGACCTGTAAAGGGAGGAGCGTCGAGTGATATCAGGACATTGCTGTTGTTGTTGTGGCTGCTGGTCGCCACTGCATTTGGAGTCGCTGATCTGACAAATAAAGAGAGACAATACTTTTATACAAAGACTGTTGTGTGAGTCTGGAGCATTCACCCTGGGACCAGGGTTCACTCTTCTATACAGGTCCTATCCCATATCCCTGGGAGTATAGAGGATGGAGGCGCTGCACCACTAAGAAAGCATGGAGGCCAATACCCCAGAAGCCTGATCCTGTCTCCCCAATAACAACGTGGGAAGCTCAGGCCCTCCTGTTCCACGCAGGTATGCACCACCACTACGCATGTAATCTGCCCTCACGCACCCTAGACACCACAGATGAGTCTGATTATCTTTTTTCTTCTCTTCCCAAGTAAAAAACATATCTGAATTGTCTGACAGCAAGCAATCCTGTGCTATGTGTATTTTTTAGTTGTAGTCTTTAGTTTAGTCTTAATTAAATTAACTTACACTAACACTTAGGCAGAGCCCCCAGTAACTCCGCTGCATGCGCACCCATGAGACTGGCGGTGCGTGCAGCCGATTCCCCGGTCTGCAGGGAGCTGCAGACCAAAGGACCGGGGGGGGCGTGGCAAGGGAGTGATGGGGACGTGGCCATGACGTCACCCGGCAGGTTCGCCCTCATTGGCTGAACCGCCGGGGGGCGTGGCTTAGCGCTCCGTAGCGAGTCCTGCTCTCAATTCTATTCAGGAGCAACTCGGGCCACAGCGCCGTGGGCCCCCCTCGCAGCGGGCCCAGCGCCATTGAGGGGAGGGCTCATCTTGTTTTCTCTCGCTTGCTCCACTTTCTCAACGCTCATTCTCTCCTAGACCCTCTACAATCTGGCTTCCGCACTGCTCACTCGACTGAAACAGCCCTCACTAAAATAACTAATGACCTCCATGCTGCCAAAGATAGAGGTCATTACACTCTGCTCATATTACTCGACCTCTCTGCAGCATTTGACACCGTGGACCCTTCTCCTTCACATTCTCCATACTCTTGGTATTCGTAACAAAGCTCTATCCTGGATCACCTCTTACCTCTCCCATCGTACTTTCAGTGTCTCTTCTGCTAACACCTTCTCCTCCTCCATAGATCTCTCCGTTGGGGTGCCGCAGGGTTCTGTCTTGGGACCTCTTCTCTTTTCTCTGTACACACTTTCTCTAGGTGACCTAATCACATCCCTTGGGTTTAAATATCACCTCTATGCTGATGACACAGACATTTACTTTTCAACCCCTGACCTTACACCTGCTGTACAGACCAAAGTCTCAGAATGCCTCTCTGTGATATCATCCTGGATGGCCCTCCGCCGACTTAAACTTAACATGACAAAAACAGAGCTACTCATACTTCCTCCCAAACCTGGCCTTACTACCTCCTTCCACATTACTGTTGGAAGTACCATCATTCACCCAGTAGCCCAAGCACGCTGCCTAGGGGTCACACTTGACTCCTCTCTCACATTCTCCTCTCACATTCAAAACGTCTCTAAAACCTGTCGCTTTTTCCTCCGCAATATTACAAAGATTCGCCCTTTCCTCTGTTGCTTGACTGCTTAAACTCTGACTCAGGCCCTCATTCTCTCCAATCTCGACTACTGTAACCTCCTGCTGTCCGGCCTTCCTGTCTCCCCTACAATCTATCCTAAACGCTGCTGCCAGAATCACTCTACTCTTTCCTAAATCTGTATCAGCGTCTCCCCTGCTGAAATCGCTCTCCTGGCTTCCTATCAAATCCCGTATCACACATGCAATTCTCCTCCTCACTTTTAAAGCTTTACACTCTTCTGCCCCTCCTTACATCTCATCCCTAATTTCTCGCTATGCACCATCACGACTCTTGCGTTCTGCTCAAGGATGTCTTCTCCCTACCCCCTTTGTATCTAAAGCCCTCTCCCGCCTTAAACCTTTCTCGCTGACTGCCCCACACTTCTGGAATGCCCTTCCCTTCGATACCCGACTAGCACCTACTCTATCCACCTTTAAGACCCACCTTAAACACACTTGCTTAAAGAAGAATATGAGTAGCACCGTAGATATTACTAGACACATGATATATAAAGCTTGTCCCCCTGCAGAAGCACTTACCAAAAAGCCCTCCTACTGTTTCTGTACGTTCCTCCTACATACCAATTAGATTGTAAGCTCCACGGAGCAGGGACTCCTCTTCCTAAATGTTACGTTTGTCTGAAGCACTTATTCCCATCAAACAAGGGTGCGTCTTAGAATCAATGGTGTCTTACAATAGAGGAAATAGGGTATATTATTTGTTATTTATATGATTACCACATGTTTTAGTACTGTGAAGCGCTATATACATTAATGGCGCTATACAAATAAAGACATACAATACAATACAAACAGCAAAGATGGAGACTTTGCTCTAGATGCCAACCTCAAGGTCATTAATAAACAAGTTAGAAAACAGGGGTTCCAGTACCGATCCCCGAGGTACTCCACACACGACCTTAGCCCAACCTGAATAAGTTCTATTTATGACAACCCTCTGTTGTCTGTCCTTCAACCAGTTTTCAATCCAGGTGCATACAGTATTACTGAGTCCAATTTGCTTTATTAGATTAAATCCACTTTGATTAGAAGCACTATTATGCCTCTTAATCCTTTTCGAATCCCTCTTGTCTAAAAAAACTAACTCAAAATGAAAAGGTGTTACAGATGCAGCGGCCGTTATTGAAACACTTCACGCGGTGTATACCTCGGAATACTCATGTGATGGCGCGCGATTTCTTCCAACCGTACTATATATACAGTTAGGTCCGGAAATAATTGGACACTGATACAAGTTTTGTTATTTTGGCTGTGTACCAAAATAAATTCAAGTTACAGTTAAATATAGAATATGGGCTTAAAGTGCAGTCTATCAGCTTTAATTTGAGGGTATTCACATCCAAATTGGAGGAAGTGTTTAGGAATTACATCTCTAATATGTAGCCCCCTCTTTTTCAAGGGACCAAAAGTAATTGGACAATTGACTCAAAAGCTGTTTCATGGACAGATGTGGGCTATTCCTTCGTTATTTCATCATCAATTAAGCAGGTAAAAGGTCTGGAGTTGATTCCAGGTGTGGCATTCGCATTTGGAAGCTGCTGCTGTGAACCCACAACATGCGGTCAAAAGAGCTCTCAATGCAAGTGAAACAGGGCATCCTCAGGCTGCAAAAAATAAATAATATCCATCAGAAAGATAGCAGGAACATTAGGAGTGGCCAAATAACAGTTTGGTACATTCTGAGAAAAAAAGAACGCACTGGTGAGCTCTGCAACACAAAAAGCCCTGGACGTCCATGGAAGACAACAGGGGTGTATGATCATAGGATCCTTTCCATGGTAAAGAAAAACCCCTTCACAACATCTAGCCAAGTGAAGAACACTCTCCAGGAGGTAGGCATATCATTATCCAAGTCTACTATAAAGAGAAGACTGGAACCTTTCCATCCTCCTTCAAACATGCAACAGTCATACCATTACTCAAAAACAGCAAGCTTGACCCTACCTGTCTTTCTAACTATTGGCCTGTCTCCCTCCTGCCTTTTGCCTCTAAACTCCTTGAACGTCTTGTATTCGCTCGCTTGCTCCATTTTCTCAACACCTATTCTCTCCTAGACCCTCTACAATCTGGCTTCCGTACTGCTCACTCCACGGAAACAGCCCTCACTAAAATAACTGACGACCTCCATGCTGCCAAAGACAGAGGTCATTACACTCTGCTCATATTACTCGACCTCTCTGCAGCATTTGACACCGTGGACCACCCTCTTCTCCTTCACATTCTCCATACTCTTGGCATTCGGAACAAAGCTCTATCCTGGATCTCATCCTACCTCTCCCATCGTACTTTCAGTGTCTCTTCTGCTAATACCTCCTCCTCCTCTATTGATCTCTCTGTGGGGGTACCCCAGGGCTCTGTCCTGGGACCTCTTCTCTTTTCTCTGTATACACTCTCTCTAGGTGACCTAATAACATCTTTTGGGTTTAATTATCACCTCTATGCTGACGACACACAAATATATTTCTCAACACCCGACCTTACACCTACTGTACAAACCAAAGTTTCTGAATGTCTCTCTGCTATATCATCCTGGATGGCCCTCCGCCGCCTTAAACTCAACATGGCTAAAACAGAGCTCCTCATACTTCCTCCCAAACCTGGCCCTACTACCTCCTTCCACATTACTGTTGGAACTACGATCATTCACCCAGTAGCCCAAGCACGCTGCCTTGGGGTCACACTCGACTCCTCTCTCACATTTGCCCCTCACATTGAAAACATTTCTAAAACCTGTCGCTTTTTCCTCCGCAATATAACAAAGATACGCCCTTTCCTCTGTTGCTCGACTGCTAAAACTCTGACTCAGGCCCTCATTCTCTCCCGTCTTGATTACTGTAACCTCCTGCTGTCCGGCCTTCCTGCCTCTCACCTGTCTCCCCTACAATCTATCCTTAACGCTGCTGCCAGAATCACTCTACTCTTTCCTAGATCTGTCTCAGCATCTCCCCTCATGAAATCCCTGGCTTCCGATCAAATCCCGCATCTCACACTCCATTCTTCTCCTCACTTTTAAAGCTTTACACTCTTCTGCCCCTCCTTACATCTCAGCCCTAATTTCTCGTTATGCACCATCCAGACTCTTGCGTTCTTCTCAAGGATGTCTTCTTTCTACCCCCTTTGTATCTAAAGCCCTCTCCCGCCTTAAACCTTTTTCATTGACTGCCCCTCACCTCTGGAATGCCCTTCCCCTCAGTACACGACTAGCACCCTCTCTATCCACCTTTAAGACCCACCTTAAGACACACTTGCTTAAAGAAGCATATGAATAGGACTGTGGCTATTCTGAACACATGGCACATAAAGCTTGGCCCCCTGCAGATGCACTTACCAGAACTCCCTTCTACTGTCTCTGTACGTTCTCCCTACCTACCAATTAGACTGTAAGCTCCTCGGAGCAGGGACTCCTCTTCCTTAATGTCTAAAGCACTTATTCCCATGATCTGTTATTTATATTATCTGTTATTTATTGGATTACCACATGTATTACTGCTGTGAAGCGCTATGTACATTAATGGCGCTATATAAATAAAGACATACAATACAATACAATACGAGAGCAAATACAGAGGGTTCACCACACGGTGCAAACCATTCATATGCCTCAAGAATAGAAAGGCCAGATTAGACTTTGCCAAACAATATCTAAAAAAGCAAACCCAGTTCTGGAACAGCATTCTTTGGACAGATGAAACTAAGATCAACCTGTACCAGAATGATGGGAAGAAAAATGTATGGAGAAGGCTTGGAATGGTTCATGATCCGAAGCATACCACATCATCTGTAAAACACTGTGGAGGCAGTGTGATGGCATGGGCATGCATGGCTTACAATGGCAGTGGGTCACTAGTGTTTATTGATGATGTGACAGAAGACAGAAGCAGACGGATGAATTTTGAAGTGTATAGGGATATATTGTCTGCTCAGATTCAGCAAAGTGGATTGGACGGTGCTTCACTTTACAGATGGACAATGACCCAAAACATACTGCGAAAGCAACCCAGGAGTTTTTTAAGGCAAAGAAGTGAAATATTCTGCAATGGCCGAGTCAATCACCTGATCTCAACCCGATCGAGCTTGCATTTCACTTGCTGAAGACAAAACTAAAGGCAGAAATACCCACGAACAAACAATAACTGAAGACAGCAGCAGTAAAGGCCTGGCAAAGCATCACAAAGGAGGAAACCCAGCGTTTGGTGATGTCCATGCGTTCCAGACTTCAAGCAGTTATTGCCTGCAAAGGATTCTCGAAAAAGTATTACAAAAAAACATTTTATTTATGATTGTGTTAATTTGTCCAATTACATTTGAGCCCCTGAAATAAGGGGACGGTGTATGAAAATGGTTGCAATTCCTAAATGTTTCATACAATATTTTTGTCCAACCCCTTGAATTAAATCTGAAAGTCTGCACTTCTATTGCATCTCGGTTGTTTCATTTCAAATCCATTGTGGTGGCATACAGAGCCAAAATTATGAAAATTGTGTCAGTGTCCAATTATTTCCGGACCTAACTGTATAAATAGTATTTTTTGCTTTGTAGCTTGTAAATGTGTTAAACTGTTGTAATCTAATCTGAAACACTATGATTTACTATAAAGTTTGTGTTAAAAGTAGGGTTCAAAGTGTCCTTCTGCTGAAACGCACACTCCTAATCTGTACATCTCTACCACTTGAACCCTAACTTGATTCGAAAGCTCCTTGGTCTTCCGTTTGCTTTGTTGGATGTAATTTTCAGTTTAAAAGTCTTGATATACAGATGCAGCGGCCATTATTTTAACAAATCACGTGTTATATACCTCGGAATACCCATGTCATGGCGTGGGATTACTTCCAACCGTACCGCCTTAAGACGCGAGTGCAGAAAATGGCATTTTAGTGTTCTGGTTTGTAAACACCTGAAATTGACACACTAGTACAGTACTGTACACATTACAATTCATTCATTTCATTGCATTTAATTGCACACAATCCATGAAATTCAAACAAAGCCATCGCGATAAACACGTGTGCTTGGGGCGATTGGCAGCGTTAATGCCACCTGGAGTACAGCAGCGCACACGAAAATGGCTCCGTGATTTGTTCAAATAACGGCCGCTGCATTTGTATGTCTGGCATTTATAATTTCCTGTTAAATTCATTGTCCACTATTAAATATAAATATCAATTTACCTGGGAGCAGGACATTTGCTCTGAGATTGATGACGAAGCTTGGGACAGAATTTGGAATAATGCCGCTGCCTCATCTAGGTTAGCTATCACTAGAGAAGTTCAATATAAGGTGTTCCTTAGGTGATTCTTCACCCCTGCTAGGCTTAAAATGATGTCTCATATGTCTAATGAAAGAAATTGTGGCTATGAAGGCTCTTTCTTTAATGTATAGTGGGATTGACCTACTATTCAGTTATATTGGATAGCAATAAGTGATTCCCTATAGGATGTTACGGGGGGGGGGGGGGGGGAAATCCCACTTGTACTTCAAATCTCTCTCTTGAATTACTTACCTAATAATTAGTCTAATAATACCAAGACCTTGTTACCCTTATGTTGTGTACAGCTAAACTGAACATCTGCTTTTATTGGAAATTTCCTGGGATCCCACCAATTAATTAAGGGTTTAGCAGAGTGCAGCTGTATATACAGATTGGCAGCTGTAATGGTAGAGGCGATGTGGCCAGCATATTAGAGGTTCAAACCAACCATTGTTCCTACCAGTCAAGATGGATGTCAAGTTTCTGACATCTTGTACCATCCTAATGTTGCCAAAATGGATCACGTGTATGATATTGTGTGCCCTGTAACAGCTTCTATCGCCTGCATATATAATGTAATGTATTCGAATGACTCCTTTGTGTGCCAAGGCAAGTACTTCACTTATCCAGTCAGTACACAAAGGAATCAGGTTAGGACCAAAACGTCGATCCGTCCACCATTAAACACTCTTTTATACATTTGCAAAGTCCTGTGGAGTGCCGTTTTTTTCCTTTTTGGATCCAGTTTGCGGTGATTATCCCTGCAGGGTGTAACCGTGCACCCGAGGCAATTCAACAGATGAAGTGACTGCTCCTACTTTCAAAGTGGCTCCCGTGACAGTATCCATTTGAGTAACTTACAGCCCTCAATAAATAAAAAACATGGACATACTTTAAAATATAAGGTAAAGAAAGCAAACAGTGCACCAGGGATCAATACGAAAATATTTGTAGTTCAATAAAAACATATAATAAAAAAGATTACAATCATACATACAAAGCAATTATAACTTACAATAAAAACATTCATTACAGATAGAAGAGACCGCTCTCCTATTAATTTCCTAATATTTATTTTTATATAAGTAGAGTGTAAGGTGCATAGGGGACAAAGATCACAATGCACAGAAATGATCCAAAGGGATCCAAAGTTTTTAAATCCTCTTAGTGTTGTTGTAAGTAAACACAAACTGGGCTTGCTAGCTCGTGTGCTCATATGCAATATTAAATGCCTATGCGCATGGATAGCGAGTATATATATATATATATATATATATATATATATTGAGATATAGATATATATTGAGATATTGATATATATATTGAGATATATATATATATATTCAGTGGTTGACAAATCACCAAAAAATCTACTCACCACACAAAAAAATCTACTCGCCACCTAGTACCAAACGTGTGCTGCTTGGGCCAATATTTACTCGCCCGGGGGTTAAATCCACTCGCCCGGGGCGAGCAAATGTATAGGTTTGTCGAACACTGTATATATTGATATATATACATACATACATACATACAGATAGAGCTCAGCTGGCACTCCAAGCAAAATAGTCAAATCATCAGGTGCATGTTCCTGATGTTTATATGTTTATATATTTTTATATATTGTTTATATCAGTGGTTCCCAAACTGTGCGCCGTGGCGCCCTGGTGCGCCGTGGCTTGGCTAGAGGGGTGCCGCGATCAGGGCCGCCAGCAGCGGGGAACAAGGGCTGCTAATTTAAAAAAAAAAACCTCTGAACCCGGCACCGGGTCACCCTGTTGGCAGCGTCACCGTGCTGGCAGCGCCGGAAGTAAGCAAGAGGGAGGCCCGGCACGCGCACTGGAGGAGCAGCACCGGAGACATCTGTCTCTCCCAGCAGCACTGCAGCCCTCCCCCCTCCGCAGCACACCAGCTCTCCCCCCTCACGTGGCACAGGCACCGGCAGCACTGACCTCCCCCGTGCAGGGACCGGGCCGTTCAGCCACTCCCCCCCACCCCCCGCATCACCGGCACGCCCCCACGCAAGCCACCGGTCGGATTTTTATACACATATAAAAATCAGACCGGTGGCTTGCAGGGGGCGTGCCAGTGATGCGGGGGGGGGGGGGGGGGAGTGGCTGAACGGCCCGGTCCCTTCACGGGGGAGGTCAGTGCTGCCGGTGCGTTATCTGTGTGTGTGTATGTATGTGTGTGTGTGTGTGATTATATATATATATAGCCCTACTACCCCCACCCTAAGTGAGATCTAGGTGGGCAGGTGTATCTGACTACGGACCAGGGTGGTGCTGTACCTGGTTTGTAACTAGGAGAGCCGAGCTTCCGCCACGGGGAACCTGGGGCAATACAATACTATGGATAACTACTTACAATGGGTGCAGCGCCTCCACCTGCGATGGCTCCCACCAGAGGGGGAGTAGTTCCTCGCAGGACATTCAATAACCACGTACAACGGAATTGATAATGACTAATACCTTTACTACCGACATAGCATGAATACAACATCAACACATAGGCGTCACGGTGGACGCTACCGCTAACTTGCACCACGGCGGGTGCCCACACTTTAGGCGCCACGGCGGACGCTACCACCTCCCCAGAGTGATCCCACCCCGTGTCCAGTGCACCAACCCAATGTCTCGCACACCCAGAACCTGTACCAATATATGTGTGTGACTGCGCAGTCACTATGTCTGTTGATAGGCCTTGTTGGTGCACATGAGGGTGTAGGTTACCTGCCCGGGCTCCAGCCACGGGTGCCGCTATATCACTGGGGTTGGATCCGCCGGGATACCCTCCTACGCGTGGGGTGAATTCCAGCGCGGATAATATCACCGTACAGCTCCGCACCGTCTCTACCTTAGTTAGGGTCTGTCTGCTGCCAGCAGGCCGCAGTCACGCTAGCTGGGCCTCCGTGGAGATAGTCCAGCTCCCTCTTAGCAATCCGAGCAATGGCCGTGAAACACTCCTAGCAAATATATAATGGGGCAGGGTCCCTAACCTAGGGCCTGTCCCTACAATACTCAGCTGGGATGACTCAGGGCTATCTGGGGCCTAGGGGACTTGCTGGCCTAGTGCAGAGAGTCACAGACCCCTGCACCCTACCTCCTTCCCCTAGCAGCTCCAGTCACCAACTGCTTTTCTCTGTCTGCTTTGTGCTGCCAGACTCACAGCTCTGCCTCAGACTATCGCAACAATGTTGCAGACCTCCAGGTGCCTCTTACTGACAGAGGCAGCACAGCAACAGGAACTCACTCAAACAACTAACAACGCGCGCTCGCATACCAGAAGGAGGGGGTGAGTGCGCAAGGGGGGAACCTGGCTACATCCTCCCCCTGGTGAAACCATCAACGTCCCCGCTTGAACTAACCCATGCATAACAATATTATATAATAAAAATACAGTGTTAAAATACAACTTAACGATCACTCTAAATGAGATTGTACAGTTCAACAAACATATTTATAACTGAGGCTAGCTTGGCTTTAGCTTGCTGCTGAGACTCATAGTGAGGTGCCCCTAATGAATCATAAGCCACTCTAGTGGGAGGGCGTCTCACTCGCTGGCTCCTGCGAGTCTCAGTCTCCATTTCTTCATCTTGGGATAGACCATCATAGGCTTGAGGCCTAGACTCTCTGGCAGAGGGTGAACCAGTTTGGGGAAAGTCTCTTTGTAACTGAACACTGTCTCTTTGGGGCACAAAACTCAGAGTGGTAGGATCTAAAGGTTGGTTACTTGGTGATAATCCTGATGAAGGTACTTGCATAGCAGGCCCATTACCCGTTGCTCCTTCGGGAGGTGCCCACCAATCTCGGTTGGATGTTCCCTCCAAAGGATCTTGAATTGTTTCATCTGTGGGCCCTGAATTCTCGGTAGACTCTTCAGGCTCACTGTCATTTATTACTGTTTCTGTTTCGGGTTCACTTTCTCCCAGTTGTGGGATAGGTAACAAGTGGTTTCGGTGCCAGACTTTTACCCTGCACTTTCACGTCACGTATGCGATAAACAGGGAGGCCCGGCATTTGGGACTCTACTTGAAAAGGCCCCTCTCTCCAGCGATCAGCTAACTTGTGCTTGCCGGGAATCCCTAAGTTGCGTAGGAGAACTGCGTCTCCCGGTTGGAGCTCTCTATAGCGTACTTTGTGGTCGTACCTTCTTTTATTATTGGCATTCAGTCTAGCGGTAGCTCTTTCGGCTAACTGATAGGCACGGTGCAGACTGTCCTGGAGTCTCTGCACATATCGATAATGAGCCATGTTGGGTACCCCGTCGGTAGATACCCGTAGGCGGATGTCGATTGGCAGTCTGGCTTCTCTCCCGAACATCATGAAGTATGGGGTGTACCCTGTGGACTCGTGCCTAGTGCAATTGTAGGCATGCACCAAGGCCTCAACATGTTTACTCCATTCTCCTTTTTGGAAATCTTTCAGAGTGCCTAGCATGTCCAGCAATGTCCGATTAAATCTTTCAGGGAGCGCATCTCCCTCTGGATGGTAGGGAGTAGTCCTTGACTTTTGAATATTCAACAGTGTTAGCAACTCTTTGATCAGCTTGCTCTCAAAATCCCGTCCCTGGTCAGAGTGCATCCTGCTGGGCAGACCATAATGCACAAAATACTTCTCCCACAGCACTTTAGCCACTGTGGTAGCCTTCTGGTCCTTCGTGGGAAAGGCTTGAGCGTATCGAGTGTAGTGATCTGTCACTACTAGCACATTTCCTATACCCTTTGAATCTGGCTCTATGCCCAAAAAGTCCATACAAACTAAATCCATAGGCCCGGAGCTTTTGAGATGGCCCATTGGGGCAGCACGGGTGGGAAGTGTCTTCCTATGAATGCACCGTAGACATTTCCTGCAATGTTGTTCAATTGACTCCCGCATTCTAGGCCAGAAGAACCGGTCTCGCACTAAACCCAAGGTCTTATCCACCCCCAAATGTCCATGATCATCATGTAGTGATCTTAAAACGAGACCTTGCATACGCCGGGGTAGAAATAGTTGTCGACGGTCAGGATGATTGTGGAATTGAACAACCCTATAGAGTAGGCCGTTATCCATCTCAAACTTATCCCATTCTCTCATGAGGAGGCTCACATCATCGGGAGGAGCCCGTTTCACCAGTGAAGAGTCATTTTTGTGCAGAGCCTCTCGGACAGCCTTAGCCGCAGGATCATGTGTCTGTGCTAGTACCAGTTCCTTCACCGTGAAGATAACGTCTTGGGTTAGACCCATGCCATCGGGGTGGCAGTAAGCTTCTGGAAGGGCTTGAGGTCGACACCCTAAAGAATCCGCTACTCGTAGCTCGGAGAATGCCACTCGATCGTTGACAATAGCAGCAGTGGAACACACAGCTCTCATTCCTGGTCCTGGAATTTCTTCCCAAGGGCCATCGTCGGCGGTCTCACCCAGTCCCGATTTCCTAGATAGAGCATCGGCCCCTATATTGAGAGATCCAGGCTTATATTTCAAAGAAAACTGGTAATTGGCGAGGGTGGCCAACCATCTATGACCGGTCGCATCTAACTTGGCCGTGGTTTGTACATAGGTCAGCGGATTGTTGTCTGTTCGGACCTCGAAGGTGACCCCATATAGGTAGTCATGTAGTTTGTCAGATATGGCCCATTTGAGGGCGAGGAACTCCAATTTGTGAACTGGATAGTTCTTTTCACTGGGAGTCAAACTTCTACTTGCATATGCCACAGGACGAAGCCCAGTGGGGTACTTCTGGTGTAGCACGACTCCCAATCCGTGGAGGCTGGCATCCACGTGCAGAATGTAAGGCTTCTCCGGGTCAGCATAGGCTAGAACGGGAGCCTCGGTTAGACTATTCTTCAGCCCCTTAAATGCTTCTTCACAAGCGGACGTCCACCGATCCCCGAAGGGGGTCCTTGGGGTGGTCTTCTTCTGCTTGGGTTCCTCTGGATAGACCTTCAGCAGATTGTTCAGCACAGCCGCCTTCTTGGAGTATCCGTCCACAAACCGTCTGTAGTATCCACAGAACCCGAGAAATGACCTCAGCTCCATCACATTCTCTGGTCTTGGCCAATTCACCACCGCCTTCACCTTGGCCGGGTCGGTGGCCACTCCATCTGTGGACACTATATGACCCACATAAGTGACCGATGTTCGACAGAAGCAGCACTTATCCAAGGAGAGCTTCAGGCCTTCTTTCCCTAAGCGATCCAGCACTTTCATCAGTCTAGTCTCATGTTCTTCGAGTGTGGTTCCGAACACAATTATGTCGTCTAGGTATACCAGACACTCACGAGGACACATATCTCCAATCGTCTTCTCCATAAGCCGTTGGAAAGTGGCTGGAGCACCGCAGATACCTTGGGGCATCCGGGTGAACTGATAAAATCCCAGAGGACAGACGAACGCCGTCTTCTCTTGATCAGCTGGGCTCATTGGAACCTGGTAATACCCAGATCGAAGGTCCAACACGCTAAACCACTGGCTTCCGGACAGTGCGCTGAGGATCTCCTCTATTCGTGGTAGCGTGTATTGGTCAGGCACAGTACGTCTGTTCAATGTTCTGTAGTCCACGCACAATCGAACAGACCCATTTTTCTTTCGTACCACCACAAATCGGTGAGGCATAGGGACTCCGAGATTCGGTCACTATACCGGCCGTTTCCATCTCGTTCAGGACACCACGCACATCCTCCACATCTCTGGGAGCTATACGGCGAGACCTTTCCCTAAATGGCGTGTCATCATTCAGACGAATCGTGTACTGAGCATTTCTGCTGCATCCCACGTCCATCTCACTAGTAGAGAACACATCTCGTCTCTCTCTCAACTGAGCACGTAGCTTCTCCTTCCATTCTTCCTCCAGGGGAGACTCTCCGAAGTCGAATTGTAGTGCCTCGGGCTCCTCTCCCACACGGGCAGTGTGAACGGTCACTGTGTCGTCCACAGGATCCACAGGATAAATTCTACCCAGCCTTTGTCCTACTTCAAGCGGCAAGGTATGTAGAGACATGTTCTGGATAGACACGGTAATCTTCCTGGGGACATTAGATGGCCAATCCCGTAATTCAGGTATCATCCGGTATCCCCAATGACTCTCAGACTCGGGAAGAGTCTCCAGCGAAAAGTATCTGTCGTTTTCGTGCCGACTGGGGTACTTGATCAGCGCGGTCACATGCCTCACTCCCCCTGGTGGAATCTCCAATAACCCTCGCTCTTGATTAAAGATTTCGCCATACTCTTCTTCATATGCCACTCTATAGCATTCTTCCCGTAGGCCAGGGGCTATTTTCAGGGATGACAATGGTAGCTCGCCGGCTTCCTGCAGGAATGAGCGAATCACCGACCTCACAATATCTGCATTCGTGCCCAATATGATGGGGGCACTGGGATGTTCTCGAGCCTCTGGGCAGACCAAGGCTTCCACCAGCATGGGATGTGACTTGTTAGTGTTCAACTGCAAGATATCCAGCTTGACCGCCACTATTCCGTCTATGGGGTAATCATCTTTACTCAGTCCCCACAACTTCATCTTTTCGGCTGACTGCAAAGGAAGATGGCTGAGGTGCTGGTCGTAGAATGGACGGTAGATGATGGTCACTTGTGACCCAGTGTCCAGAAGTGCTGAAGAGTAGATCCCCTCCACGACGACTCTTATTACAGCGGTGGGCCCTACTCGGCAGTAAGCATCTGGTTGGGGCGTCTCCTCTATTGGAGGCCTCCCCAACTCTTCGGCAACATCCTCGGGTACGGTTGATAAGGACGAGATTGCCTTCCGCACGGTTACGGTGTAGGTCTGGGCTTTAGTGGGTCTCTTGGGGTGCGAACAGCTCCTTGCAAAATGGCCCTTCTCGCCACAGTTGAAGCAACAGAAGTCTGGGCGGGGACCCGGACTGTCAGGTGACCTAGGAGCGGACCCAGGCACCTCCGGGGTGGCCGTATCCTTACCGCTCTTGCTTCCCTTTGCTTTGGGCACTGTTGCTTCCTTGGTCTCCTCCTTGCGAGGGTCTTTGGCCTTCTTGGGCGTATGCAACCTAGTATAGGCCTCATGACTCTTCACCTCATCCAGTAGGTCTTCTAGAGTAGGGGGGTCCCCCTTCCGTAGCGTGCATCTGATCATTACTACGATATGGTGAGTGGGTATGGCTCCCCACAGGAATTGAGTGCGCCTATACTCATTCACTTCTGAGGCCTTGATGACTTGGCGGGAACGTAGATCCCACAAGAGCAATTGGATCCGTTGTATGAACTCTGATAGGTCTTCCCCCTCTTTCTGGCGGAGATTGTAATACTTAGTCCATAACTCACTCACATCATCTTCCTTACCGTATACCCGGGTAAGAGACTCCATCATCTGGTGTGCGGTAACCTCAGTATGCTGATCTTTATACATCTTGATGGTAGTGGACGCAGGCGGGCGCAGGCACTCCATGATTCGTTGTCTTTTCACCTCATCAGGACAGGTCCACTCTTCCAGTACCTGTGAAGC
>NC_134486.1:216813714-216838714 GCF_040206685.1 Ascaphus truei
CCCTCCGTCACCTCTTTCTCCCTCCCCTCCACCCCCTCACCTCTTTCTCCCTCCCTCACCTCTCTCTCTCCCCCCTCACCTCTCTCTCCCCCCTCACTTCTCTCTCTTCTCTCCCTCCTCCACCTCTCTCTTCCCCCCTCCTCCACCTCTCTCTCTTCCCCCCTCCTCCACCACTCTCTCTTCCCCCCTCCCAACCTTTCTCCTCCCATCCCCTCATCTCTCTCCTCCCACCCCTCACCTCGCTCCCCCCACCTCTCTCTCTTCTCCCCTCCTCCACCTCTCTCAGTTCCCTCTCACCTATCTCTATTCCCCCACCCTTGCCTCTCTCCTCCTCCATCGCCCCCTCAACTCTCTCTTCTCCACCCTCACCTCTCTCTCTTCTCCCCACCACCCCCCCACCACCTCTCTCCCCTCTCATTTGCTACTTTACTTATTTTTCCTACACAGGTGCATCAGCGTAGTTTCGAGTTATATATCTTTTCAAAAGTGTCTTATTATTTTATGAAAAAAGCCTACATTTAGCCTATAATAGTAATAATCCCCTCAGAACAGGGCATTATTGGCCAGTAATGCCCTGTTCTTCAGGGATTATTACTTAATTATACACATAGTAGTAGTGATTTCTTGCCTCCCAATCAGAAGGGATAATAAAAACATAACATTTATTCAAACAACCAACTCCCTGCCAAGACTATAACAGTTTAACTTACATTATCAACAAAATAACTGCATACTAACACTTAAACTCGCTGTGACAACCATACATTTATCACTGCCTGTAGGTTTAATCATACTATAAAAGCTTGAACAATATACCCAGCTAAAGCAGGAAAGAAAAATGAAAATCTTCTGGGAAAACCAATAACATATAAAACAGATTATTAGGCTTTTCGTTGAGTACCCATCATATCTCTTTCTGGAGTGATATACCTCCAATCAATAGAAAATTAATTGACCTGATCATATTCTCTGCAACAACAAAAAAAGCCCTCTTCACGGCCTGGTTGAAACCTAAAACACTGACTTTAGTTCAAGTCACTGAAATACTGTTTGATCTAATGAATAGGGAAAGATTAGACTCCTTTATGGTACAAGGAACATAGGGGAGGAACCATACAGTAAGTAGCCCTCTTTCCCCTACCCTCTGGGAAATGGTCTTGCTACGGTTTATTCTGTGGTTGCTGTGGTCATACCTGTGAGGCAAACAGAGGGCCGTAGATCTCTGCGGTTGTGTGGGGAGTATCAGGACAGGTTCGCTGTGATTTCCTCAGTGGTCAGTGCCTCCAGTCCAAGAGGATCCTGTGGTTTCAGGATGCACCTCATGGACACTTCTTTCCTTTAGTCATTACCATGCTTCAAGGACTACACCAGTTGTTGCTTTGACTGAAGTTTATTGGCAGTAGTATTTGTAGTACATTCACTGGATCATTATCACTGTACCCTATCCCTTCTTGGACTAGGCCTCAGTCACTTCTCTAGGAGAAGACCTCTCTGCAGTATCTGTATACTCTGGCATCTCATCCAGAAGAACATCCTTCTCTGATCACTATCCCAGACAGAACAGCCTGACATCTATTCCAGAACAGAACTGACAGAGCAGACACCACTTGCACTCACTGCTCTACACTATACAGAAGAGCACCCCGCTCCTTCCCTGGGGAGTGGCTAGTTGTAAGGATCTGTGAGCGTCGGGGTCACGCACCCCGCAGGATAATCCTACCTCAACCCGCGATCGGGTGTCTTGCCGAGCCCTCTCTCCCTGGCACCTCCCGTTAGTCTCGGTGCACACGCAGGCACCGCGCGGCTGGAGAGACTCTCACCACTGGCCCCACCTCCAGTCTCCACCCCTGTGATGCCGTCGGTGGCCCACAGCGTGCATGGACTGCGCACGGGTGGTGCGCACACGCCATCAAACAGATTTTGACTTCCCTGCATTTCACCACGGCTGCCACGGACTCCTTCCCCACCTATCACAGTACTGCCTAATGGTAAGCCTTTCCCCTGCAGCCTTGCTATTGGTTTCTGGTACTATATATGCTCAGTCTGCCCCTTGGCAAGATGGCCGAGCATAAGACTTCATTCAGTGCAAAGTGCTTACTGCAATTTATGCCTCCTTGCCTTGCACCTGTGTCTCCTGTTCCTAGCTCCGTCTTGTCTGACCTTGTCTTTCTCTGGACTCCGTACTTCTCTACTCCTGACACTGGCTTAGCAACGACAATCCGCACCTCTCCAACCCCGACCATGGCAAATTACCTACGACGATCCGCACCTCTCCAATCTCGACCTCGGCAAGTACTCTCGACGATCCGCAACTCTCCAACCCCGACCTCGGCAAGTACCTTCTACTATTCTGACCTCTATAACCCGGCCCGGCTAACCATTACCAATCTACACTCTGGACGCGCTCTCGCGGCTGGAGGTTGGTGTTTTGTCAATCCCCACCTCGGCCGTGCGGTTGCGTCCTGTTTGTTGTGAGCACTCCGTTACAGTATGCTCAGCCCTACAAACATGGACCCCGCTGAGGTGGGGAGAGTCTTGAGGACGCACTCTAGCATGTTGACCAATATTGAAAAATATTTAGAACAAAACAACCTCCTGTCTCTCACTGTCCGGACGCAAACCTCTCCTCCTAGTCCTGTCCCTTCGGGGGCTTCTGCCCCTGTTCTAACTTCGGTGTCCATGACCACGACCTCTGAGCCACTACTTCCAACACCCAATCGTTATAGTGGCGACCCAGATAGTTGCCGGGGATTTTTGAACCAATGCTTCTTTCAATTCGAGTTAATGCCTTTTCAATTTATTTCTCAAAGATCCAATGTGGCGTACATTATTTCGCTGCTTTCCGATGATGCCCTGGCCTTGGTCTCACACATCTGGGAACGGAGATCAGATCTCACCCATGATATCGCACAATTTAGCTGGGAATTCCGCTGAGTGTTCAACACGCCTGGCCGCAAGGTTACTGCTTCTTCTCTTTTGCACATTTCCCAGGGAAATCGCCCCGCTGCTAGATATGCCCGAGTTCCGCACTATATCCGCTGAGACTGGATGGAACGACGAGACGTTGATGGCCGCCTTCTGGCAAGGTCTCTCTGAGCCCCTAAAGGACGAGCTCGCTGCACTAGAACGTCCCACCAATCTCTAAAAACTCATCGCCCTATGCATCCACATTGACAACGATTGCAGAAGAGGAGATCCAAAAGACCCCATCACGACAAGCCACTCCAAGATTCCACAGTCTCTATTCCGGTACCGCTGAACCACTCCCGCCAGATATCCCATGCCCATGCAACTTGGCGGCAATAAGTTGCCCTCCAATGAGAAACAGCACTGACGCAGCGCTGGTCTCTGCCTGTACTGTGGCAACTCCGGACATCAGGTACTCAATTGCCCCCACAAGTCAGGAAACGCCCCAACTCCCAGTGAGGTCCAGGGGAATCACACTGGGAACACTTTCTACCTCCCCTACCAAAGGGAAAATATTGCCAACTAGGATCTTAGTCCCCATTACACTAACCGGTGAGAATTTTCACACCACCACTTTAGCCACCCACTTTAAGGCTGAGAAAGGCCCCCGCAGAGAGAAGATCTGGAGGGAATGCAGGAGGAGGTACCCGGCGTCCCTGGGGTGGAAGATCAAAGTGCTCAACAACATGAGGCTTTGCTCCTAGAAATGGACGTTGGGGAGCCTTCCAACACCCCTCCCAGTTGGAGAACATCCCCCGGGGACTTGTGTTTCGGTGAATCTGCCGCGCCGGACACAGTTGTCTTCGGGGACTCGGAGGTCGGCCAGGATCCCCCTCCGGCTGTGCCGCCTTCGGGTGGCACACCTGAGGCTGAGCCCTGGTTTGTGTCACCGAAGAAGGGGATGGGCTAGGGCTGACCCCCGTGGTTGGGGGATTGGGGGATGGAGCGGCGGAGGCGGGTGTGGGTGAGGGTGTTTTAGCGAGCACTTCATTTTGCATCTGGGAGATGCCAGATGTGAGCTCTCCTGGTGAGGAGTTTTGGTCGGGCACTTTGTTGGAGGCGACTGCTGGGCTGGACCCTCCCTATGAGGTACTTGCTGAAAAGTGCCCTCCCGCGATTAATGCGAATGCCCGTGGCATCCCGTTTGTTCGCATGGTGGTAGAGGAGACCAGGAGGGCACTGTGTGCCTCGTTGGCCCCCGAGGACACTAGGGAGACCGCTACCTCTGCCATACCGCCACCAGCTACCCCTGAACATCCCACCCCGGGGTTAGATGTGGAGGATATAGTGGACCCCCTCGTGGAAACACCGAGGAGGGGACCCACTTTAAGGCTGAGAAAGGCCCCCGCAGGGAAGGGCGGGGGTCTTCAGTTTTTCAGTCAAGAGGAGCTCGGGGAGTTGGGGCTCAGTGAGGAGTCCTCTGGCACCGCGGAGGCGGTGGACTCTTTGACCCCCATTATCCCTGCCCAGGAGCTAGATGGTTTCCTGGAGGATACCCTCTGCAAACACGGAACCACGAAGGTGCAGTTGGCCCTTGGAAGGTGGAAGGATGCCTCGGTCATTCTCCACTCTCTCTTAGTATACATCACGGCTAACCACAAGGCCAAAATCTCTGGGCCTATCCATCTTCGTGTCCTGAAATTTCATAAATTGATGCAAGACCACATAAAGGCTTCTCGGGGTGTAGCTCCCTGAGCGCCTGTGGAAAGCAAAATTCCTGATTACCAATGGCTTTGAGCATCGGTACACTTAACGTGAATGGCTGTAAGGACGGGTTTCGCAGGGTCCAGGTACTCTCCTTTTTACAGAAGGGAAAGTATTCTGTGAGTTTCCTGCAGGAAACCCATACCACTCCAGAGGCTGAAGCCAGCTGGCATCTGGAGGGGCGAGGCAAGATCTTCTTCAGCCACCTCACTTCGTCATCTAGTGGGGTGGTGACCCTGTTCTCTGAGTCCTTTCAACCAGAGCTACTGCTTGCCAAAACTGTTGTTCCAAGTCGCCTGTTGCTTCTCAGGGTCCGGCACGAGGACTACACGTTTAATTTCTTGAACGTGTATGCTCCTGCCACCGGACCCCTGAGGAGGCAGTTACTTCATCAGAATGTCTGAATACCAGAAGACAGTCGACGCGGACGAACACGTGGTGGTCGGAGGTGATTTCAACTGCACCCTCGAGGCTCTGAAAGACCGGAATGGCCCGTAGCCACACCCGTGTTCTGCGTCGGCCTTGCGGGAGGTCATCACCCGCTACTCCTTGGTAGACGTCTGGCGAGAACAATATCCCGAGGCATCCACTGAGTTCACCCATGTTAGGGTGTTTAGGGGTGAACGGATTTCCTGGTCCCGGATCGCCAGGCTGTATATATCCAGCCACAGCCTGTCGCGAGCCCAGTCCAGTACCATTAGGCTGGCGCCGATTTCGGACCACAATTGTGCGTCCATGATGGTGGCGCAACTACCAGCAGCACCCTCGGCCGCCTATTGGCACTTCAACAATACGTTGTTGGAAGACAAGGGGTTTGCGACGTCGGTCCGAGACTTTTGGATGGCCTGGAGAGGTTGCAGATCAGACTTTGCCACGTTAGAGCAGTGGTGGGACGTGGGCAAGGTTCATCTGCGCCTCGTTTGTCAGGAGTACACCAAAGGTGCCAGCAGGCGGCGCGATGCTGAGATCGAGGCCCTTAGGGAAGAGGTGCTCGATCTCGAGAAGCGGCTGTCTGTGGCAGGAGACCAATACCTGCAGTGTGCGTGGAGAGGAAGTGCGCTCTCCGGGACTTGGAAGATTGGAGAGCTTCGGGAGACCCTTCGGGAGATGGGTCGCGGGTCGCGCCTCTTCTATGCGCTGGAGAAAAAGAGGGGAAACTGTAAACATATCACTTGCTTGCTAGCAGAAGACGGTACCCCTCTGACTGACCCGGAGAGCATCCGGGACAGAACCCGGAGATTCTACGTAGACCTTTTCTCTCCGGAGTCCATCCAGCCAGACGCATGCAGGGTCTTATGGGAGGGGCTTCCCACGGTCGGTGAGGGTGGAAGGGAGCGGCTTGAGTTACCTTTGACTCTGGCCGAGCTCTCTGAAGCCCTCAGTCTCATGTCCCGCGGAACAACGCCGGGGCTAGACGGGCTGACTGTGGAGTTCTTCCGGTTTTTCTGGGAGATGCTGGGACCTGATTTCACAGAGGTCCTGGCCGAAGCCCTGGAGACCGGTGAGATGACCCTTTCGTGTCGGCGGGCAATACTGTCTTTGCTGCTGAAGAAGGGGGATCTCCGCCAGATCTCTAACTGGCGACCGGTCTCTCTGCTAAGCACGGACTATAAGATCATAGCCAAAGCGCTCTCGCTGAGGCTCAAGTCAGTGCTGGCAGAGGTGATTCACCCCGACCAGTCCTATACTGTCCCGGGCTGGAGTATTCATGACAACATTTTTCTGGTCCGGGACCTGCTACATCACGTGCAGAGGACTGGTCTGTCACTCGCCCTCATGTCCCTAGATCAGGAGAAGGCGTTTGACAGGGTGGATCACCATTACCTCATGCAGACCCTGCGGGAGTTTGGCTTCGGCCCACAATTTGTGGGCTTTCTCCAGATGCTGTACGCCTCTGCAGAGTGTCTGGTGAAGATCAATTGTTCCCTGACGGCACCTTTTGTGTTTGGTCAGGGAGTACGTCAAGGGTGCCCCCTGTCTGGGCAACTGTACGCGCTGGCCATTGAACCCTTCCTCTGCCTACTAAGGAGGAGGCTCACCGGGCTGGTGCTGCGGGAGCCCGACATGCGGGTAGTCCTGTCGGCTTATGCCGATGATGTGCTCCTCGTGGCCCAGGACCTAGATGATCTAGAGCGGGCGCAAGCGTGCCAAGAGGTCTACACCGCGGCCTCTTCTGCTCGGATCAACTGGTCCAAGTGCTCCGGCATTTTGGTGGGTCCCTTACAGGTGGACTCTTTGCCCCCCATGTTTCGTAATGTCTCGTGGGGGAGCGATACTCTCAAATATCTGGGAGTCTACCTGTCTGTTGCGGAGAACCCGGCCCCGGAAAACTTCAGTGATCTTGAGGAACGAGTCATTGCTCGTCTGGGGTCTTGGGTGTATCTGTCGAGAATGCTTTCCCTCAGGGGAAGAACCCTGGTGATCAACCAGCTGGTGGCCAGTCAGCTATGGCACCGGCTGATAGCCATGGGTCCGACCCCCGAATTTATCAACAAGATCCAGAGGAGGTTGATGGATTTTCTCTGGATGGGGAAGCATTGGGTCTCTGCGGGAGTTGCGTGCCTTCCTTTGGAGGAGGGTGGACAGGGAGTGGTGTGTGTCCGCTCCCAGTTACACACTTTCCGCCTCCAATACCTGCAGAGATACCTATTCACAGATCCGTCTCCGCAGTGGTGCCAGCTGGCAACCAGTTTCTTTCGCCAGCTGCGCAATATGAAGTATGACCGGCAACTGTTTATCATCAGGCCCAAGGGTTTAGGTAGAGACCTCTCGGAGCTGCCGGCATACTACCAGGACTTACTTAAGGCCTGAAAACTGGTCTCCGCGACCAGGAAGGAACAGGCGGTGGGGGTTGATTTCCTCGCCGAGCCCCTGCTGTATAATCCGGCAGTGGGGGCTTGGATGTTGGATTCACCCTCTATTTGCCGCCGGCTAACCCTGGCGCAGGTGACCAGAGTCGGGGATCTCCTGGACTTTGAGCGGCGAGGTGCTCGCGCCCCGTATGGGTCTGCGTACTGCCCGTGTCCCTCATAGTTTGATCTGGGAGATTAAAGATGCCATCCACCCCGACTCACGCACCTTCATTGAGGGGGTATTGCAGACCGGAGAGCCTTGTCAACCTATCAACTTCAGCTCTCCGGATTTTTGCGTGGAACCAAAGCCACGGCAACCCCCTCGGGCTCCTCTCTCCCCCAACCTCAGCAGGTTGGGGGATATGTCCCCGGCATATTTCCGCGGCATGCCGAGGAAAGTCCTGTATTCTCTAGTGCTCCATATAGTGCACTACCTCGCCCTTGTCACCCGCCCTGATACTATCTGGAGGCGGGTATTTCCTGCGAACGAGGGCGAGAGACCCCGGTGGAAGGAACTCTATTCAGGTTTGGTTCCCCGTCCCGCCGGGGATTTGAGTTGGAGGGTCCTCCACGGTGCACTGAGCACAGGAGAGTACTTGGCACACTTCACGGACTCTCCCGCCACCTGTCCCTTTTGAGGCGAGCGGGAGTCCGTATATCACATTTATTTGAGTTGCGCCAGTCTGCAGCCCCTCTTTTCCTTCTTGAAGAGCCTTCTCCTGCAGTTCTGGCTACACTTCTCCCCTCATCTTTTTATTTTTGGGTGCCCAGTGTCCCGGAACGATAAGCCTAGGGATCTCCTGGTCAACCTGCTCCTGGCATTGGCTAAGGTAGCCATTTGTAAAACCAGGAAACAGGTTTTGGAGGGGGGGTCCCAACAAACATTGTGGCCATGTTCCGGGTGCTGGTGCACTCCCGTTTTCGGGCAGAGTACTCGTACGCCGAGTCTACTGGGACGGTTTCAGAGTTTGCCTCCCAGTGGGCGTTAGGCGGGGTGCTCTGCTCGGTATCCCCCATGAAGGGTTCTTTAGAGTTAACCCTTCTGCTTTAAGTGCACTTCAACAGTCTTCTTCTTCGCCGGCTAATCAGTTTTAAACCAGATCAAAATAGACCCACTTCTCTCTCTACTCCTCCCCTCTCTGTCATTGGTGCACCTTCCTTTATAATCCCTGACTGTCCACCTCTTCCTCGCTCTGCATAGTTCCTGTTTCCCTGTGTGTACCTGACCTATGCTGTGCTCCCTCTGTGCTCCCTCTGTGCTCCTGTGATTACCTGCTCCTGTGTTACTTTGGATTTCCCTGGCTTTGACCCCTGCTTACCCTGGACTATTATGCTCTCTGGTATCCCTTTGAACCCTGCTAAGCATACGACACCGCTGACCTCTGGCTTCCTAGGACCTGGCTTGCCCTCTAACGACTCTACCCTCTGGATCCCTGAACATTGGCAAATGGACACGACTACTCTCACGGACATTCCCCAAGCGTTACAAGTATACACTAACAACTCTTCCAACAGGCCCAGCAACGCTATACCACACTCCGGGCTTTCTCCCACTGCTGTGGGTGTGTGGTATCATACCGTTCCCACCTCAGTACTGGGGTCTAGCTTGGTCTGCAGGCATACAGGCGTGATACCGAGTTAGCTGCGCACCACGCGCCCCGTGAACAACATCCTAAGGACTGGTTGGCGATTTTATTTTTAGCCCCTTTGGTGTTCTCATAGTGTTTTTAAGTGTTTTAATAAAGAAATACGTTGTTTTGAACTCCGTTTTCGAGTGATTTGGTGACCTGGTGCAAGCACACGGAGGAAAAACTTCACTTTACCCTGGGGACAGAAGGAGAAGAAAAAAGATACCATTCCCCGCGTGAGCTCACACGCGGCCGTGTGAGTGTTGTAATTTTATCCCCCTATATTTACCAACCCTCATTTCCTTATTTTAACAGGAATGTCTCTTTATTGAGATCATCCTTATGCGGAGAGGACAGAGATACCTCCCCAAAGTCCGCACTCACATCTGCCCGTGTGAGTGTTTGCAGTTTCCTTTCTGCTTTTGATATATTCCCTCATACCATTTGGAATTAATCATATATTATTATATATTTGTATTATCCCTACACCTTTTTGTCGTCCATTTATTTGGAGGAGAACATCGCTTTTGACGTTTGCCGGTCAATCGAAGAAACTCTCATCAGGATCAGAAGAAAAGAAATTTCACACCAGGAGAATACAGAAGAAAGGAAGAAAAGAAACCTTGATGTGACAGCATTTAAACAAGGCCGTGTAAATGTTTATGGTATTACACACTCTACTGTCCCCACGTTTATTAGTCTGGGAACTTACACTCCCGAGTTAAATCATTTGTTATCCCTTTCATACCTCAACCTGTGCCCCCCCTTTTTCTCTTTTATTTCTGCATTATTAAGGATCCTGGATAGATCCTTTTGGGGTTTTTGAATCACAGGAAGAGACTACGAAGCAGATGGGAACCGTGTAGGATTTATAAGGTTGTGATGTTCTTAAAAAGAACGAGTGATTTCCCCTATACATTTCAGTTTGGGTAGCGCCCGGGTATCTCTCTTTGCCATTGTCTCTAGGGGCACCAAGACCGGAGAGACCTGTGATTACGTCATCGGCAGCTCAGGCAGTGATATCTTGGAGCTGATTCGTCTCCTGCACCGCAAGGATTCACTTGGAGGATTCGTTTGGAGGACCCTTCCAGCTGGCGGTGACTTTTATAGTTCACAATACGCTTTTTTATATGCTATGTTTGTGAGTGAGCCTTTTTCCTTCCCTTCCCCTCATTTTTTATCATTAAAGTGTAACAATATTACACTATGGGCCGTGCGCTTTCTTCTTTTTTCTTCAAAATGACCGTAGGAGGTGGTTCCTCCTATTTGAAAGCAGCCAACGCCTGAATTTGGAAATTGAACCACTACCTGTGACTTTTAAGGGACTGGTATCATCTCTTTATCTGTTATAACATTTTTTATTTTGGTTTTGCAGAAATTTTGATTTATAGAGGATACTTAATCCTTATATTGGTTCATATCTATCTGTTTTGTATAATTTATATTATTTAGGCATAACATTGCTATAATTAGTGGCGCTACTTTTTTCTTTTTGATATATATATATATATATATATATATATATATATATATATATATATATATATATATATATATACCATAATACTGAGTTAAGTTATGGTGAGTAAAAAAAGTGACAAAAACCCTCCACAGGAACGCAAATATGCAAATACAACTGTATGCTCATCTGCATGTCTTAGGCAGGTCTGCAACCCCGCCTTTCCCCATTATCACCCAGCATACAGCACTTACACTGCAGCAAGGGATTCTGGGAAATGACATGCAAATGAGCACACAGTGTCACTTTTTGCCTCAAAAACCATTTTTAACATGGTTCCCTATAGGCTTAAGCTTGCTGCATGGTCACAGCTTTGAGCACAGCCAGGGTTAAGGTGCATACCCAGAAAACCACCCACAGACAGCTGTTTCGACCTTGATGGGTCTCATCAGTGTGGGGTTGATTTTAACTGGATATGCATAAGAGGCTATGGGATAGGCTATACCATAATACTGGCAATAGTCCTATTAATGAGGTGCAATAAATAAAGTCCCGCAGGTAATTCAAACTCCTCCTTATTTAAGATTTGTAGAAAATAAAGTTGTCCTCGAGCGTGTGGTCTTATTGCTCTTTTCTTCCTTATGTAGACAAAAAGACAACAACAAAAAACACCACACACAAGTGGTATAATAGGCGTCGACACTCAGTATCTTAATCTATAGAGAAGTAGAGAACTTGACACTTGCCTGTGTATTTGTTCCCGTAGTGCATACTCCTCTATTTTCCTTCTGCTGTTACCTTAAAAAGTGGAGAGAGGCATAGCATAATACTGTTTATTACAAAAATAAGGGAGGTGAGATAAAAAATACACTTACAAATGACCAACCACATGGATTGTGGTGGTTTCTATTGCTGCAAGTGTCCTTTAAAAACTTCCTTGCTGGAGCTGCTTTTCAGTCACTTTTTCTTAACTCCTGACTTGTCCGTCTGGGTCCACGGGGATGGGAGGCTTTCTCAGACTCGTGCACAGTCTGTTGTGCCTCTCCTCGCCCGTTTTGGCGCGCCGCACATGTGCAGAGCTCCCTCCTGCTTGTCAGTGTTGGTTTGCTGATCCGCAGACTCCACAGGTATGGTGGCTCTAAAAGACCAAAAAGGGGATATACACATAAAACTAGTTTTGCCCGGTTTGGCTTCATCAGTGATGTGAAGCCAAGGGGATCCTGGGATGTGTAGTTACCCTGCAGAGCCTGTATCCAATTGCTGCTGCAACTACTCCCTTCCGCGCATGCGCCGGGTCCCGTGAATGCGCAATGGTGTTCAAGATGGCGGTGCCCTATCTCTCCATCCGCCGTGGGACATCGGTGACCCGGTCGCCCCTCCACTATCTACTGCATGCTGCAATCACCTGTGCTGGGTCTGCCTGCCATTCCGGCGGTACCCGACACCTTTCTGCAGCGAGCCCACCAGCCACAACAGCCTCCCCCTTCCCCGCACTGGCATCGGAGGTAAGGGGGACACGGCTGCATAAATAAAAAATCGACATTTAATAAACATTGAGGGGAAGCATTTTGGAAATATTTTGCCAAAGTACATGCTGTTGAAATATGAATGAACTGATGCTTTTTATAATAAATCCCCCTTTCTTTAATAGATAGTGGAAGTTTGTAAATAAAAAATTAGCGGTACTCTCTGTTTAAAAATAAAGGTCACACTTAGGCTACGCTTATAGTGCTGGCGACGCGACGGTCAGGCGACGGTCGCTGGCAAATCAAATAGAGATGACTTCCAGCGATCGCTACCAATCCGTCGCCCCGTCGCACCGTCGCGCTTACTATAAGCACACGCGATGGCGGCAATGTATTTGTTTTACCGCAACATCGCATCGCATCGCTGTCGCCGGCACTATAAGCGCAGCCTTAGACCTCTGATCACAAGACATTAATGAAAGGACCTGTTAAAAGGTGTAATTATTGGGAACGCATGGTTAATTGCTGAAGCTGCCAAGGAAGAGCTGGGACTGATGTTCTGGGCCCGTTGACTAAAGAGACCCTGTGTCCTGTTCGGCCTGAAAACCTGGCCCCTGCCCCTGAACAGTTTAGGCCTATCTAACCCATGCAGCGGAATTGATCGCACCATGTTGATATTTCCCTGCTGAACAAACTGGCCTTTCTGCTTCTTGGCGGTGTGGCGAACATGGGGTTAATCAGGTCTTAATAAAGATGTTATACCCAGCTGATTAACCCCAACTCACATTGGGAGTGAAGGGGTTAAAAGTATATGCACAACACTGATGTATTTGCACCTGTCTCAGCCTTCTTACACCCAATTTTCAGGCTATTCCCTGCCGCTGTAATACAAATACATGCAAACTGTGCTATAAGATTTCAGGCACAAGATGGTGTGGTGAGCGCTGAAGCCAGCGCTGATTGAAGAAGCGTGGCTGAGAATGGGAGGTCTGTTTGAAGTATGGGTATCCATTTCCAAGCACACGACTCTGTAAGCACAAGTAAATTGAATTAGTGGCTTGCGGTTAGATTTGAAGAGGTTTACCGATAAAATGTATCCGTATCTTGTTAGCTCCCTTAACTTGAAAGGCAGAAAGTCTATTGCCGTGGGAAGTCGGTCAATTGACGTGAGAAGTAGGTGAACTTGGCTTCCCACCAGCAAGCCTTTCAATTAAGCGGGCTAACTCGCGAACGGGACAGCTAGCACCCTGATTTTTGGTGTGCAAGTCTAAATAAATAAACCACTCACACACATATAAAAATTACAG
This sequence comes from Ascaphus truei, assembly GCF_040206685.1. Classification (NCBI taxonomy): domain Eukaryota; kingdom Metazoa; phylum Chordata; class Amphibia; order Anura; family Ascaphidae; genus Ascaphus; species Ascaphus truei. Next base: position 216,827,098 of record NC_134486.1, read on the forward strand.
TTGTGGTATACCCAGAACCCATTGTTTTAATAAAGTGTATAATACTGTAAGTTTAAAATGTACAGGCAGGAACAGTTTTTTCTGTGAGCCCGGGAAAAATCCTTTGGCATGTAAATATGCCAGGGGTGAATGAGCTGAGGGTATTTTCCTTCCCGCACTTCAAGACCCCCTTTTCAGTGGGAGACTGTAAGTCTAGTGAAGTGCCGGGGATGAAAAGCCTCAGAGATCCAATGTGTGAGAATGGCCGGGATGTTGCTGAGTGCCAGATCCCGGTACTCAGCATGAGCCATTCCCACCTTGTAGCCAAACCCCAGACTAAGGGTCGACAGTAAAGGGGTGTACCCCAGGTATGCTAAGTCGCATGGGTATCAAGCTAACACATGCGCGGTGCAAACAGGAAAGCCTTTTTGTCCGGTTTTGCAAACTACGGGCAAATCGGGTGGGTTAAGTGTTCCCACGGAGGGTATTGGGCAGGCATGTTATAGATATGTCCGTGAACCCTATAAAACTGCCCGCCGAGCTATCCCCTGTGTGATTCATGACGTAACTAAGCTTTGCACAGGATTCTGTTCGTGTACAGCGGTTGCGGTTCCAGGACGCAAGGGGTTAATAATGCAACCAAGGATTTACCCCAAACTCCGGAATTCGTTAGCCCTGGTGACTTCCGAATGAATTCCTACGAACTAATACGAACTTTCTTCATTTAGCTGAGATATTAGATCGGCAACTTGCGATCTAGGTAACGGACTTGAAAACAGAGACTGCATTTCTTGCGCTTTCTTGCAAAGGACATTTTATTTTGTTTCCCCATCCCAGTAAGTGTTGTATTAAGTGCATTCTGAAGCTGTCGTGTGATTGTCTATCAAGGAAATAAATGACAATTTATTTTACCTCCTCGTCGTGTTCAATCGAGAATCCCAAAAATATAAAAAGTGTTGATAAGTTCTGGTCCACCGTGACTGGCGGGTTTGTCAATTGCTTTTGGGTTTTCCACAGAGAATATGATCAATATTATTACTAATACAAGATAAGAGCTAGAAGCATCAGACATGAAATTAGAATGTAAGTAGTACAGTAGGTAATCATGGGAGACGACCATTTGTGTTTACAAATGTTAAAATATTTGGCATCATATCTCTGTAATGTTAGTGGAGATTGCGCAGCAAAGTATGTGATATGCGCAAAGAATTGTAAACTCATGTTGTGGAAGAATAACAGGTCAATATGCCATAATTTTACTTACATGTCAATCATAAAATAAAGTCTAGAGTCAAGTTAATTGGGTTTAGATGCTGTGTCTATTCCAATGTATGGAAATTTAATTGTAAACTCAACCGGGAAAACGTTTTAGTTTGTTTTATCATACTTTCTATGTTGCTGAGAGAACTAACAACCATTGCATAAAAAGAAAAAATAAACAGGGATGCAAGTTCTTACGGCAACACCAAATATGCTACTGTACATGGTTAACTTTCATAAGCAGTTTAGAGGAAGAATAGTACATGTAACGGGTTTTCCCCCCTCCAATCTCACATTGGCCCGGGTAATCTAACCAATCCCCATTACGTGATCGTGTATGGTGGTGCACCTGCAAGTAACAGGACTCCTGAGTCTCCCGCTTGGTGTTATTAGAGGATGTCATCAGGACAGGTAGCTGAGGTAGTGGTTACGAGTCCAACTTACTTCATGTGCAGCGCCTCCACCTCATCAGGATCTATGCTTCCGCAGGGAGATGGTCCTGGTGAGGAACTCCTTCTCGGTGGTGACCGCCACTGTAGAGTAATCTCACACTCACACAGTGGGGGTTTCTTTGAACATGGCATATTTATTGTAGGTTGGGATGTAGCAGACTGCCCCATGCAGCTGCCGGCTCTAGCCGCACATCTCTCCGTGCTGTCCCTTTGCCAGGTACGCCCTCCCGTCTTGAAGTGGGTTTCCCTTTCTCCTAGGGAGATCACCACTGCGCCAGGTCCCTGGACACAGTGTGACTTAGACAGACTTAATTGGTCACTCTGCTCCCGCTAGTTGCAGCACTAGGGTCACAAAAGTCTTCCTCCAATCCTTTATGCCGTAGCATACATTTTACCAGTTGCTTCACACAACTGCTGGCTAACATAACACTAACTGACAGTGCTGTGCCCTTTATACTTCAGGGGGCAGGCGCATCTCTGATGTCACTATCCAGGGACTCAGAGCATACAGCCACTCCCTTCCTTACACAGGGCACCACACCAGGGTGTGAGGGAAAACCTCCATAACTACTGTTGGCAGGCCTGTACTTACCAGGACTTACTGCCAACAGGGAAGATGTACGCAGTCATTATTATGCATGGCTACATACTCCCCCTGGTTAATACCCACCGTCCCGGCTGGGACCTAAATTTGGTGTACCTTGCGCCAGGAAACACTGCAAAAGAACACACAAATAACATGGCAAACATCATCATAATGACATAATAATGCAAGCCCATCTCACTCCTGACCAGCAGGGAGCGCTAAAGAAAAATCAGACCACTCTAATTTGGCACTCAATAGTAATGTCGAGGATCTGGCTTCTTCACCTCCCGCCCCGCGGCATCATGCACAGTCACGCTGTATTCCCGTGGTATCCCTCGCTCATTGCAATACACCACTTTGTGCATGTACACACTGCGTCCTATCTTCCAGACCCGCATAAGTTGAGCTACCCTCTGCTCGGCCTGTATTCCCTTAATGGCTCCCCCTTTTTCTACGATATAGTGCTGAATATCGTTTTTAAGCCATCTCTCCCTATTCTCCTCTATCTCTCTCATTAGAGGTTCCGGGACATATGGGTAATCAAGCCCATGCGACCTTCTGTATTTTGCTGCAATAGCCCGTTCAGCTCGGCAAGACCTGGTCAAGCTACTTTTGCCAGCCGCCCCGGGCAGCACCCATGACAGGGGCTCATCGGTCTCTACCGGGTCGTCCAACCCTGCGGACCCCTTTGGGATAATAAGGCCTGCTTGGATGCGATCCCACCTTACCCCTAGGGCCCTAAGGTATGCCTCGTCGTCAAAGTCACCGGCAGCCCACCAGTGATCAACCACCCTCTCCCTTTCTAGGATGAATCGGGTGCGGTCGAACCAGGCTACATACCCCTCATACAATGGGGCCCACCACCTAGTCTCCTTCCGTTCTTCGGAGCTAGGGTCTATAGACTCCTCTATTGACTCCTCATCAGGCCCACCCGAAGATACTCCGGACGTACCCTCAGATCGCCCCACTGGGCTCTTACTCTGTGACCAGTGTCCGCCCTCAATACCCAGCGCGCTATAACTCTCGCTGGCCATCGACCCATGTCGAGAAATCCTCCCTCCACCCTCCGATCCATCATCAGACGTTCCCCAGTCCAGGCTTCCAGTCCTTTCTTGGATAGGACCCCGGGAACCGCCTGACAACCCTAAGCTAGAACCGGACCCGAATGAAATAGTGACGGGGACAGGGACTTTAGCTAGGGCCTTGGGGCTAACCTTGGGTGTGGACGGGGTTTGGGGACGGGACCGAACCGTAGGTATAGGCAGGGTTACGACCTGCTCCCCAGCAATACCTGTCTCGGCTTCGGTACAAAGTCTCTCTTTCTCACCAGCAGCTGGGTTTCTTGCTCTCCGGCTCGAACGCCCATTCCGTCTGGCAGGAGGTGAACGACTTCCGCTACTCGACCGTAGAGGCGCGATCATCTCCCTCTCGATGCCGCTCTGGTCATCCGGAATCTCCTCCGCACACGCACGTGCTGCGACGCCATCTTGGGTTGGATCCCCAATCGGGATCTCTTCCTCCACGAGGACATCCGGCAACGCCCGTCTGCTGCGCGATCCAGTCTGGCTCTGGACTCGCTCTTCCTTCTCCTCCACCCCTTGGTTCTGCGACAGGCACGGTGTCATCTTAGTACCTCGCAGGGTCGGGGTGGATCGACCTCCGTCCGATCCACTAGTCACCACGGCAGTGGGACTCCGGCAATCGGGTGGTCGTGGTACTGGAGACACTCGACTCCGTGTCTCCACACCACGAGGAATGGCATCCCTCCATGGCGTACCAATGGTATGACAGTCTCTTCTTATGACTGTCTTACTCGCCAGCATAGCACACTCCTCGTCCGAGGATTCCCCTTGACCCTTCGGCCGAGACATCCCAGTAGGAGACCGGCGATGGGCTCCTCGGTGATCACCTCTCCGATGGCTGGGTTTCTCCGTCGTGAGCACCGAACCTGACTCCGACTCCGCGGGACCGGCACTCTCCTTCCACAGGGCTCCCGACTGCTCATCGCTCGGCATGGGGATATTCCCTGCCACTCCTACCGCTTGCACCGGTACAAAAGTGGTCATGGGCCACATGTACTGTAGTCCACTGTGGGGGCATCGAGCCTCGCTGCCCACGGCTCCGCCCGGCAGTTGGCACTGCAGGCAAAGACACGCCACAGTCTCCACACCTTCCACACGGATGACCAGGAAGCCTCCTGGAGCCGAGTAGGGATGAGTAGAGATTAACGGACCCTGGTCCATCTTATCCGCACTTGCAGCCATATTCACCAGCGGAGGCACTCGTTTCAGAGGTCTGTACTGGTCAATAGCTCTTCGCAACTGAAGGGCAGGGGCGGTTTTGGCAACCCCTCCTCCTTCTTTCTCCATCGATATCCGGTGGAACTGCAAACCACTCCCCCTGGTTGAAACTAGGGGGATGTCTCGTAGACTTGTAGGCTGACCCAGCACAGGTGCAGAGTGAGTCATAGTCCATGAGGGCGCGGCTCCAGCTTTCGCGCCAAACTCCCCCTCGGGGTGGAGTTTTCTCATTGGCGCCAATCCTGGCCAACAATTAGCAAACTGCAAAGTTGTAAGACTTTCTGCAGCATGCCCACGCGGTGTCCCGGGAACGCGGGAACCGCCATCTTGGTAAGTATTGTCCTTTTTCCCATTTGAGGTAGCATCTGGCTGTTTGTTAATTGGGCTATAACAAAGTCCATTGCGTTCCTCCCATCGGATAACACTGTCATGCTCATTATTCTCAGGGGTATCATCCCGAGAACAAAAACATGATAAACACAGCTCAGCCACGGCTTTCACGCCATTCCACAACAAACTCACAAAAGTCTCTTCTGTAGCTTGTTCGTCACCCACGCACAGTTCATATGCGTGTTCTTCCGCTGACCGCAACCCTGGACCTTCTGCTCTATGCAGATCCTCCATTCCTACGGTTCTCTCTCCCCGCCATCCTGGACCTTCTGCTCTGTGCAGATCCTTCATTCCGACAGGTCTCTCTTGATCGTTGAACACTGATTTCCTGTACGTGGAGCTCCACTCTGCGGGGCAGCTACCACATCCGTACAATAAACATGCCTTGTGCACCACCTTGTGTACCTAACGTAGATCTGACTCGTGTTTGCACTACCTCAGGCTAGGCTCACTCTTTCTGTGTCTACTGTAACACGTTCCTCCAGTCTGTGCTCCTTGGTAAGTGATCTGGAATGGAGACTAGAGTACTCTGGCTCTTCCATGCAGTACTTTGGGCGTCGACCTACTTTTGGCTAGCCTAGTGCGGACCCTTCCAGAATTCCTGCCCTCAGTTACCAGTTTACCCATTCAGGCGTCCCCCGCTAGCGCTACCTCAAGGCGACTAGAACAGCAATAGCCCCCTGCTCCAGACTCACTAACCCCTTACGGATCCCAAGGCGTCTTTGCGGCATGCAGCTCCAGCATCTCCCTGACTACCCCTGGCTCCGTCCCACGCAGCACAAAGTGGCAGCAGACACTTTCCCTGTTTCCTAGCGTGTGCCTAGCAAAAGCCTGTCCTGTTAACAGGTATCTCAGCAGCGCCTCCAATTGTAACGGGTTTTCCCCCCCCAATCTCACATTGGCCCGGGTAATCTAACCAATCCCCATTACGTGATCGTGTATGGTGGTGCACCTGCAAGTAACAGGACTCCTGAGTCTCCCGCTTGGTGTTATTAGAGGATGTCATCAGGACAGGTAGCTGAGGTAGTGGTTACGAGTCCAACTTACTTCATGTGCAGCGCCTCCACCTCATCAGGATCTATGCTTCCGCAGGGAGATGGTCCTGGTGAGGAACTCCTTCTCGGTGGTGACCGCCACTGTAGAATAATCTCACACTCACACAGTGGGGGTTTCTTTGAACATGGCATATTTATTGTAGGTTGGGATGTAGCAGACTGCCCCATGCAGCTGCCGGCTCTAGCCGCACATCTCTCCGTGCTGTCCCTTTGCCAGGTACGCCCTCCCGTCTTGAAGTGGGTTTCCCTTTCTCCTAGGGAGATCACCACTGCGCCAGGTCCCTGGACACAGTGTGACTTAGACAGACTTAATTGGTCACTCTGCTCCCGCTAGTTGCATCACTAGGGTCACAAAAGTCTTCCTCCAATCCTTTATGCCGTAGCATACATTTTACCAGCTGCTTCACACAACTGCTGGCTAACATAACACTAACTGACAGTGCTGTGCCCTTTATACCTCAGGGGGCAGGCACATCTCTGATGTCACTATCCAGGGACTCAGAGCATACAGCCACTCCCTTCCTTACACAGGGCACCACACCAGGGTGTGAGGGAAAACCTCCATAACTACTGTTGGCAGGCCTCTATTTACCAGGACTTACTGCCAACAGGGAAGATGTACGCAGTCATTATTATGCATGGCTACATACATTTGCACTGAATGTTTGTGTGGCAGTGAGTGGGTAAACAGGTGTGGTGGCTACTGGCTTTGCTGTTGGGAGCAGAACACATGTGGACTGCTGTAAGTGTTGATTGGCCGTACTGGCATAACAAGTCAAAGAGAACAACACAGTGCTGAAGCCTCAAGGGACTGACTGATTATAGATCTAGTGAGGGCTGATGCCTAATGTGATTAAGAGCTCTAACATCACTATGCAGGGACATGCAAGGGCAGCACCAACTATATACTTTTATTTGTAGTTTTTATGATTTCTGTATACAGTACTTGTTTGGGCTGTAATAAAGGCTGCTATGAAGAGCTGCTGAATTTAAGCCCCTGACTACAGTTGGTGGCAGAAAGAGTTGGCACACCTAAAAGTAAAAGGGTAACCCACATAGAAATGGACACAGGAAACACTACAGGGTGAGTGGAAGGCGGACCAACTTACTGTATTAAGCGCCTCATCTTACAAACCAAGCTCCTCACCCCTACCACATGCAGCACCTATCATATGAGATCAGACTCCAAAAGACTGTTCATGGTCCCAAGGCTCAACAAAGTATCCGGCCGTTCCTCCTTCTCTTACCGTGCACCCCAAAACTGGAACAACCTACCGGAGACTCTCACATCCACCACCAGTTTAAGTTCTTTCAAAACTAAAGCTGTCTCACATTTTAATCTGGTCTGTAACTGTTTCATACGCTCATAATATATATTTTCTTTAACTGTGCATGCAATGTCTTGTATATAATGTATACCTTGCTCATTATGTAACTGTATTTGTAACCATGTATTATTTGTCTTAACTCTATGCCCGGACATATTGAAAACGAGCGGTAACTCTCAATGTATTACTTCCTGGTAAAACATTTTATAAATAAATATTAAGGCAGTAATTGAGGCCACTGCAGTGCAGCAGGGAGCCACAGAGATGCAGCAAACACCAAACAGACTGCTACATTAATATATCCAGTTAAAGTCTCCAGTTAAAGAGACAGTACATCATACTGCTGTGCTACAACAGATGAAGGAATATGATGATTAAAGTTTTCTGCTGGTATTTGAAAGAACTGCAGAATGGGAGCAATAGGCAGGTATATTCTCCATTCCTAGCAGGCAAAGAGCAGAAAACATATTATGACTTGACGGCAGAAGAGGTAAAGCGGTAAAGCGGTAATGAAGTAATAATCCCTGAAGAACAGGGCATTACTGGCCAATAATGCCCTGATTGGAAGAGTTGAAGGCCTGAGGCGAAGCCGGGGGACTTTAACCCAGCCAAGGCATTATTGGCCAGTAATGCCCTGTTCTTCGGGGATTATTACTATTATAGGCTAAATGTAGGCTTAATAATAATAATAGACACTTTTGTATAGTTATATAGATTTTTTTATTAAAATATAATGGTAAATACACGAAACCACCTCTATATATGCTTACCCTGCAGATATCTATATCACACACTGCCGCCCCCTCTGTGTACACACACACACACACACACAGCAGCTCAACACACACACACAGCAGCTCAACACACACACACTGCTGCTACACACACACACTGCTGCTACACACACACACACACACACACACACACACACACACACACACACACACACACACACACACACACACACACACACACACACACACACACACACACACACACACACACACACACACACACACACACACAACAGCATACCACACACAACACCTCTACACACACAAGCACACCACACACACACAACACAGCACCTCCTCTACACTCACAACACAGTACCTCTACACACACAACACAGCACCTCTACACACACAACACAGCACCTCTACACACACAACACAGCACCTCTACACACACACACACAACACACATTCACACTGGAGCTCTATACACACACACACACACACACACACACACACACACACACACACACACACACACACACACACACACACACACACACACACAGTATCTCTACACACACACAAACTGCTGCTACACATACAACAGCACAACACACACACACACACTGCAGCCACAATAAAAAATGCAGCCACTTACTAACCTTTGCACTCTCCCCCCCCCCCACCTCTACACACAACACAGCACAGCACAGCAGAGAACCTCTACACCCCCCCCAACACACACAACACTGCACCCCTATACACAACACTGCATCTCTACACACACAACATACATACACACACAACACTGCACCTCTATACACAGCACCTCTACACTAATACAGCACCTCTACACACACACACACACACACACACACACACACACACACACACACACACACACACACACACACACACACACACACACACACACACACACACACACACACACACACACACACACACACACACCCATAAACACTGCTGCTGACACTGACACACACACTGGAGCTCTATATACACACACACACAGCAGCTCAACACAGATATACAACACAACAGCACAGCACACACACACACTGCTACTGACACACTCACACACAAACTGCAGCCACAAAGAAACTGTAGACAGCCACTTACTTCTTTGCAGACTCTCTTTCCCCCCTCCCACCTCCCCAATTCAACTGAATCTGCTCAGAAAATCTCAGTCAACTCGGGAGGGGGAGAAGTCAACCCATGGCTGATACGTCCTGACCAATCCCCTGCCCTGTCTCAGAGCTGTTACTTCATTCTAACCAATCCCCTGCCCTGTCTCACGTGTTCTGAAAACTGATTGGCTGGAAAAAAACACATTGAAAACTGCACTTTGCAAGCTGCTAAAATTCCGGGCATTACTGATTGAGAGAGAGAGCAGGGTTTTCAATAATGCCCGGAATTTTACTGCTTTAGCCTATAATCTACATTAATGTCCCATGCATGTCCTTACACGGCTGTGTGAGCACAGCGATTCCACAGTTTGGAGTTTCAATTTGGCCCACACATGCAAATGCATGACCTGGTAAATCTAGCATGTAAGTGGCTGCAACAAGTCAACATGGTAGTTAGCTGTGCATGTAGTGGAGCGGGTGGGAATGGACTGGGTTGCCAAAAGCATGAAGCGCTGGACCAGCCAACCAAGATATCCAACACACGCTGAAAAGCAGGTAGTTCTAAGTCCGTGTTCATGGTGGCTGCTACGCGATGTGTGCGTGCTTACGTGAGCGTACGTCCGTCGTAATTTCAGGTTCAGTGGGAGTATTCAAACTGAAAACTCCACCGGCGGCAAAGTGCAGTGTTGACGCTGCTACATTTTGCCGCTGCATCCAGAAATGATATTTGGGGCTGCAGTCGCGTCACGTGAGCTGGTTTAGCGAACCAGCTCCGTGACACGTTTGCCCCGCCCCCAAACACCGCGACCCGACTCCTGCAGCCTGAACACAGATCGCTGAGCTGCAGGAGCACACGGGGGAGGTGAGCACGGACGCTCGCGTCCGTACCAGCCACCCTGAACTCGGCCTAACAGAGCGATCCGAAGCTACGCAGACTTTGTGCAAATCAATGCCGAGATCCAGACCAGCATTGTGGGTCTGAGCCCTTAAGATCACCAGCAACATTGCTTGTGCCTGCAGACTCTGACCAACGTGCTGAGTCTAAGACCCTAAGCTTATGGATAGCACGGCTAGTTAAACAGTTTGCAAGTACAGAGCATTGCAAAGTGAGCAGGAGAGTGGAATCACACATGGGTGCGAAGTTTCCATCACATGAGGCCCAACCAACACCTCAGAAGAAGGCATCAGGCAAATGAAGGATTCCGTTCCCCCAGGACCCCGTTACTGGACGTGCTCAGAATGTGGACACCGGGAGGCTGATTGCTCACTAATGGATGTCAGCACTGCATGGATGCTGTCAATAATTTGCCAGTCTAAGCTCCAACTGCCAATACTAGTCCCAGTCCACGTGAACGTGTGGGATACTTCTGGACCAGTGAACACGGGCGCAGACTAAACATTTGTTCACAAACATCTGGCTTCTGAGCAGGTTATTGATCTTAAGACTGTGTGAGGCTAAGATTAGAGTGAGCAGACGTTCCCGTTTAGCCAGGACAGTCCCTGTGTCCAGCATTCTTTAAAATGCCCCGTTTTTTTCCTGATTGGAACCAGGACAATATCGGAGTGGGAGGAGAGCAGAGGAGGAGAGCGGAGGCCAGGCCTGGCTGCAGCTGCAGATGAGGGTGGGGGTGAGGCTAGCTGCAGAGGAGCCCCAGCAGTAAGGCCCAGAAGTCAGTCAGAACTTCCGGTGTCTGCTGCCAGGGCCCAAGATGGAACCCCCCACCCTGCTCAACAGTAACAGGTAGGGTCTGAAGAAACACATAATGGGGAGAGAGGAAGACACACAGAATGGGGAGGGGGAAAGAGACACACACAACACAATTGGGAGGGAGAGAGAGACAGAATGGGAAGGTGGGAGAGACACAGAATGGGGAGGGGCAGAGAGACACAGAATGGGGAGTGGGAGAGATAAACACACAGAATTGGGGAGAGAGAGACAGAATGGGTAGATAGAGACAGACAGAATATGGAAAGAGAGACAGACAGAATGGGGAAAGAGACAGACATGCAGAATGGGGAGAGACAGACACAGAATGGGGGAGAGAGACAGACACAAAGAATGGGGAAAGGGACAGACATAATGGGGAGGGGGGGAGAGAAAGACATAATGGGCAGTGGGAGAGACAGCATACACAACACCCCACCAGCTTCTCCCCCGCATGACCCCTCCTCACCAGTTTCTACCCCAGCACCAGCTTCTCCCCTGCATGCCCTCCTCACCAGCTTCTACCCCACATGCCCTCTTCACCAGTTTCTCCCCAGCACGCCGTTCTCACCAGCTTCTCCCTGTACGCTTCTCCCCTGCACGCTCCGTACCAGCTTTTCTCCCGCATTTCAACTCACTAGTTACTCCCCGGCATGGCCCCTCACTAGCTTCTCCCT
>NC_134486.1:216843714-216861214 GCF_040206685.1 Ascaphus truei
AAGCAACTGTAAATATTACTGTATGTTCATTTGCATGTCTTAGCAGGTCTGCAACCCTGTCTTTCCCCATTGTCACCCAGCATACAGCACTTCCACTGCAGCAAGGGATTCTGGAAAATGACATGCAAATGAGCACTCAGTGCCACCTTTTGTCTCAAGCTCGTATTACACAAGCCAATCCTCAAGCCAATGCATGCTGTTTTAAACACAGCTTTTAAACAGAGGCTGGGATGAGATGCAAAGCCATTAGACCTACTCACATACATGTTTTAACCTTGATGGGTATCATCAGTGTGAGGCTGGTCTTAATGGCTAGCAGGTTTGAGACTAGACTAGGTAATCACCACTGTCATACATATATATATATATAGGAGGGTGTGGGCGTTTGAGCTTGCTGGGTTTGTGTGTTTAATTAATTTCTGACTGGTATCAGTTGTATGGAGGTTGTGGCACCTCCCCCAGAGCTCACGTCAACTCCCCCTTTTTAATGGTGGATTGTCTCATCTTGCTGCAGGTAATGAATCTATTATGGTTCTTCCCCCTCATACAGAGGTATTGGGAACAAATGCAGTGTAGTGTAGGACTTGCACTTATTATGGTTTACCTTGACGTTTGGTGTGCAAGCTTATGATGTTTTGGCCAAAATTTCTAACTAAAAAACCATATTTTATTATTAGCATTAGCAATGTTATTAGGATTGAAGCATCATTTCTTGTAATTATTACCATGTATGTTTTGTCATTTGGATGTAGCACTGGGCACCCCCTGTGTTTTCCTATATATATATATATATATATATATATATGTAGAGGTATCAGTACCGTGTTAGCCGAGCTTCAATAATCAAAAAATAAATAGATGATACCGTTCTGTGGCTAACGAAATGCTTTTATTTGTGCGAGCATCCCAGGACATACTTGAAAACGAGAGGTAACTCTCAATGTATTACTTCCTGGTAAAATATTTTATAAATAAATAAATAAATAAATAAATAGATACACTGATCTCTTCTTCCGGCGATGTTACAATGAATGAAGCAAGGATAACTTAAAAACAGTGTCTCTTGGAATGTTATCTGTGCTGTTCCTTCCCCCGTGTGGATGTGTTTTATGGCTAGAGGTGTCAAAGGGTAACTGAAAGCAAGTGAAGAAAGAGTGTGTATGTGTATCAGTGTGAATAAAAATGAATGGAGAGCCCACAGTATAAACAGTGCTCTACACAAGGTGTGTGTGGAGTGAGAGGGATATAAATGGTGTGGGTGGGTGTGGAAATGTGAATTATATAAATGTGTTATATATACAGTATATAAACAAAAACAAATCAGCGCTAGGACTAGCACAAAGGTGGATATATGTGAATGTGAATAAATATATTATGATGAAATATATACATATATATCAGGTAGTGATCAAGGAGAAAAAGGCTAGTAGGATGCAGCTCTAATAAGGATATGCCTATCCTAGATAATTTGGGGGGGGGGGGGGGGAAGCACAATCTTGTATAGCTGTAAAAAATCTGGATAATTTATTGTAGGCAAGAAGAGCTAGGTTGCTGGACAAACAGATAAAAACAAACACAATGTATGCAATGAAATACTATATAAAAACACAACAAAAGATGTATATGTTGAGGAGAAAAAAATTGATGTATATCCAAAAAACGTCCAAGAGATCTATTGTGAAGGAGTAATAAATGCTGTGGGTGATATATCACTTGAATGCGTAGTCAATAAAAGTAGCAACAAATGAGGAGTATAGGATAGTTGTGAAGTGGATCAGTGTTGGTAAATAAAGTTGCAGTATAAGGCTGATAGGTGTCTTCTGTTAGATGGATAACTGGGTATCAACAGATAAAGGCAGAAGGGGGTAATGGAACGGTCTCACCAGGTAGTGTATCCGCGATGAACCCCAAGGGGTCTCTGCGTCCCTCCGTCAGCTGCACCAACGATGCCACGCTAGAGATGACCACGTGATGCTGATCCAGGTAACACTGGAGACGCTGTCCTGCTTCCTGTATAACCCCCTCACAACAGCCAAAATCTTCAGTCTGGGAGGTTGCACAACAATTTGTTTGATCTCTGATGTATCCACTAGATGCCAGACTCAGCCACACATAAACATAACCTGCAGCCTTCCACTTTGTTTCACCAGTATGAGTTTGAATAATAAATATCCACTCCTCCCTTGTTGCTCAGCTCTCCTCCACAATCAGCTGTTGGACACAGTGACGTAACCTACGCGTTTCGTCAGCTGTGGAGTCGACTTCTTAAAGGATCTCACCCTTGTTTCCAGCTCTGTTTGCGAGCAACTCCTGCTCCTGGGAAATTGCTCCTAGAGACTCTGTTTGGCAATATTTCGTTTTTGGAAACAAGATATTTTGTTTCCCCCCATCCCAGTAAGTGTATTTTCAGTGTAATTGTGTAACAGCGTGTATGTCATTTGTGGAAATGAATGCCAATTTATTTTATCTCTTTGCTTTGCTCAATCATATGATCCCCGGGTATAAAGGTGTTAAAAGTGCTGGTCTCCCGTGACAGCTGGATTAACCCTTTCTCTGCTTTGGGGGATTTCTTTGCTGAAGTAAACTTTCATTTGCCCAACATGTATAAAAAGGAGCAAAATTGTTGTAATGTTACAGCCCTTGAAGCTGAATCCCAGACAGATGAAAAGCTTCGTGGATTGGGTGTACTGGACAAAAAAACAAAAACGCTACATTAATGGAAAAAGAATAATACCTTGACTCATTGAATCTCCACTAAAATGCATAATACTATTAATGCTAAAAAGCAATGAGACTGACTCCAAATCAGTGATATCCTCAAAAAAATCAGTGAGTTGACATTACTGCTGTCAGCTCCTTCTGTTCTTAGGCAAGTCGCTTAGAATCATATTTACTAAATGATGCTAGGCATAAAGCAACTTATACTTTTCCACCGCATTAGTAAATATGGGCCTTAATCTTCCCGTGCCTTAGGCACCTAAAACATACTGTAAACTCATACAGGATTGGGAGTTTTGTATGTGAAAAATCATACAAACAGCAATGCATAAATTGAAGTGCTGCATATCATATATTAATAGAAACTGACATTTTAATCACTGATAACTTATTTTCTCCTGGTCATTCAATGGCAGTGAATGACATAAGAGAGTAGGACCCATCCATCTGAAGGTAGTACAAAGATTTCTGACCTGTTTATGGCCTCATAAACCTCTGCTATCAGTAGGATGACTAGATGTCATGACTTTTTCGGGCTCTGTCCCGGTTTTAGGATCCCCCTGGCGCTCGACTGCGCATGTGTGATCGGCTCTTGCCAGCTTCTTATGCGCATGCTCAACTGGCAAGCTCCGATCGCACATGTGCATGAGTGACCGGCAAAATCTGATTTTGCATGCGCAGACATCAAGTGCCGAATGTGCATGCGCACGAGCATCCGGGCAGTGCCGTTCACACATGCGCAGTCTGCAAGTGCTCTTCACGCATTCGCAATTGACGAGAGCCGACTGCGCATGCGTGATATTTGTAATTTTTTTGCCAGGACAAATCTGGTCACCCTAGCTATTGGTGGTGTGCACCGCCATTGCCCTCATTTACCCCTTGTACCAGATATCAGCAGGAGCACATCCACTGCAGCGCAAGGAAGGAGATCCTGTGAGTACCCTCTGCATCTTCTGTACACTAACTGCTTATACAAATGGATATGTGGATCATGTCTCTTAACCCACAGAATATATATGCGATACGGGAACACTGATTTATGAATTGTTTTGAAACTCTTTATTTCAGCACAAGGGACTGTTTGGGTTCACTGTCATGATCGGGGTATGAGGGGTTAATGGGATCTGTGTACATGTTGATCTGCAACCCCCTGCTTCAGCAGAATTGCCCCAGGTCTGAGCTGTATTCCCCCAGCAGTCTGTGTTATATTCCTGTATGTGTAGAAATCATGTCGGAAGGGAAAGGGTTAACCATATTGTGTATATGTTGATCTGCATCCCCCTGCTTCAGTAGAATTAATTGCTATGTTATGTATTAACATGGAGAGAGGGTTAACTGTGTATTTGTCATAATGTAAACCCCATAGAACCATATCTCTGTATGTGTTTGTGCTACAAGGCTGAAATTTGGATATGCTTTCCTATGCAACGAACACAGGTTGCATAGATATTGTTCATCTGATTTAAAATATGGGAGAAATAGTTATGTTATCACTGTTTTTACTATAACTTTGGATATAAGTTTGGAGGCTCGCCAAATGGCCCCTGTAGACGGACGTTCACAGAGGTACACAATTGGAGACTTTATAAGGTGAAATTATAACGAGGCTTTATTGTGCCTTTTCCTTAACATCAGGAAACCATCCAAACAAGGGGTAAACACAGCTTCTATTAACTTGGGAGTGGTTCTAGTGAAATAATATGCAATTCACAACTCCCTTAGTTAAGCATGTCTCCCAGCCCCAAACACATAGCATGAAATGAACAGATATAAAAAGTCTTGTAATAAAAGTCTTATCTGTTCCTTGTAGTTTGGAGGGAAAATCTTCTCTGTCCCTGGTTGCTACCTTTTTTTCAGGGTTTGACAGCATTCAGGTTTAGAAGTTTCCCCTGTGTCTTGGAAGCAGCTCTGCTGTGTCTTCTGGCAGAGCTCAAGACATGGTCAGCTCCAGAGATCTGTGTTCTCTTGGTCAGTCTCTTCTGGGAGACTCAAGAACCTCTGCTCTGTCTCCAAAGTTCAGCTCACACGTGAGCTAAGGAGTCACTTCCTGTCTCAACAGACAGGCTTTTGTAAGCAATCTAAATCAGGCAGGTGGTGTTTATTAATTGACTACCAGCAGTTAACCCCCACACTGCTAGATTAAAGGCACATTACTTGAACAGGGATTACTCCCCTGTTACATACCTCCCCTATTTGTGGGACGCTCGGGCTTGCCACGGCCAAAGCCCATCCTTCCACTCTCATTCTAGATATCTCTGTGACTTGAATGAGAGTGGATGGAGGAAGAGAACCCTCAGTCCTGCTGGGATTGGAGCCCTTTCTCCAGTTTATTCATGTCTCCTCCTGAAGGTGCTTGAGCTCAGAACCCCTCAGTCGCTCGAGGAGGACTTTTTCCAAGTATGGTCTTTTTTCTACATGCGCGGTAATGAGATTTCCCTCGCATTGGGTGCTTGTCTTATTGTAGGCATACTGTATGGCAGCAGTTGCAGAGCGTTTAAAAACAGCCCTTTGAGTTTTCTTCTCTTGAAGCTGTCTCTCTGCCCTTTTCCCACTCAATGGGGTTGCTGGTTCAGCCTCTTTGAGATTAAGTTGCAATTCCACACCCACTTCCAGAGAATGTCCCATCTTTTCAGCTTCATCAGCTAAGGATTCTTCTGGTTTTAATGCAGCACGTGTACCTTCTTTTGTTGCCTGCTGGGTTGCTGAAGGTTTTGCTAGTGCTTGTTTAGGTGGGTCAAATTTTGCAACCTTGTCTTTCAGATGAGCGGTATTCCCAGCTCTCACTGTACCCTTGTCTTCATGGGTTTTTGTGGCTGTGGGATACTGACGCTTAGTCAGGGTCAATACTTGTCCTTGTAGGACTGTAATCTCATCCGCGAGAGATCCCTGTTTTTTGAGTGCGTCTTGCAAGTCTCTTCTAAGGGAATTTATCTGCATGCTTTGCTTTCTCTGAGCTTGCTTCCACATTTTTATTGCATTGTGAAGAACTATGACCTTCTTTGCTTGGGCCACAGTTACTTGTTTCAGTTTCTGGACCTTCTTGTGCTCCCTTTTGTGCCGCGTCACCTGGGTTCTAAGCTTGGCTTTTAGCGTTGCTTTGGTGATGCTCAGGGTAGCCTTCAGTTTCTCATGCTGTTTTGCGGGGACATACTATGTCATCAGACGTTCCTGCAGCACTTGAATTTCTTTAACAGCCTGCAGATTGTCATCCTGCAGAGTTCGCTGCTTCTCCTCTGCCTTCTCGTGGTGCGTACGCAGACCTTGCAGTTGGTTCTGCAGTCGGTGCTCTGCTTCAAACTTCTCACCTTCCAAAAGTCTATTTATTTCTTTAAGCTCGTGCAGCTTTTCATTTTTTTCCTTGATGTCGTTTGTCAAATTAAAATTTTCTTCTTTGAGTATTACGTTTTTTCTTTGTAATCTTAAATGTTCTCCTTTTTCAGTCTCTGTACTATTCAGGGCCTCTTTGCAGTCCTCCTTCCATTTACGCACATCTGCTTTGAGACTGACAGTCTCCTGGCGTGAGACATCCTTCTCTAGGTTGAGGGTCTGAAGCTCCTTCTGGGAGACTTGGAGATTTGTATTAAGATTGACAATCGTATCTTTAGAAATGTCCAGCTCCTCAGTGAGACTGTGTAGTTCCTTTCTGGAAACTTCCAGGTCTGTGCGGCAGCTGTTGGTCTCATGATGTGAGGCATTCAGCTCTATGTGAAGAGTGTGAACCTCGTGCTGGAAGACTATAATCTGCTTCAGTGCCTCCTCATACTTCCGCTTTAGCGTAGCCACCATTTTATCAGATTGGATCTGCTTTTCATCCATGGCAGAAATAGTAGCATTTGCAGTATGTAGCTCAGTCTTGAGATCGTCCAATTCTGTCCCAGATTCAGAGTACATTGCGAGCACCGTCATCTGTAACTCAGCATTCTCTGCTCTCTCAAGTTTCAATTGTTCTCGAAGTAGATCACAGTCATGCCTGGCAATTTTCAGGGCGTCTTCAGGGCTGGTCAAGGGATCGTCACTCACTGGTTCTGGCTCCGCTTCCCTGGGATGACTGGTTGAGGGTTCCTCACTGTTGGCACCGGACAGACACTTCTTTGGGGTACACAATTTCTGCCTTGGGCCCTCTGGATATTTGGTTATCCGCGGGACGAATTCTCCATTTTCTCTATGCTGCAGGGCAACTCGGTCTCCCTTTTCCTGCACAGGATCTGCGAACGTGTCTGTTCCTTCCACGGTAAGTGAAGAACCGCTTTTCTTTTTACGCCTTTTTGTTTTGGATGACTCCGTCCCATCAGGAATACTGGGGTCCCCTTTATTTAAAATTTTAGCAGCATCACTGGATCCACCCGGCATTTCTTGCAACTGTAATAGCAGACGGAAATATTCGGTGATCCACTGCTCCCGCTCTGTGTCCTGCTGATCATATTCGTCATCAAAGGGAGCGGTCTTTTCTGTTCGTGCCAAGTTCAGGCACCCCCACCATTCTTGGGGTGTTTTGTGGGTGTGACTCGGTTTGGGTTCCCCGTAAGAGATGCCTTCCTCTTTATTGGACTGGAAGGGCCACTCTTCCGTGGGGTAGGGTTCATTACAGGAACGCTGCATCTTGTCCTCCATTTTTAGGCTATCAGGTGTAATTTTCTTCCTGACCTCAGGAGGCGCTATTGCAGCTGTTGCCACTGTATTTGCTAGAACCCCCAATTGTGGTAGTCCTACAGGTGGGCATATTTTGCTTGTAGAGGTCGTAGCTCTCACAGGCATCTCTGTAGACTTTTCTTTCTTGGGTATTTTTTTTTTACAATATCAGCAGTACTGTGCATGCATTTTCTCTTATCAGGTATACAAGATGTGCAGTTGCCAGGTAAAAACGTCTATTTGCTTTACACCATTTACTTGCTAGGTATAATCTCTCATTAGGTATGCTGAATGTGTGGTTGCTAGGTAAAAACTTCTGTTTGCTTTACACCATTTACTTGCTAGGTGCAATCCCTCTGCTTCAGCAACAGAATTTCTGCTTGAGTTCAGTAATTTTCAGTCTCATCTTTGGGTATTATGGCATTCACACTTCACAGTTTGGGTGTCTGTTTTGCTCCCAAGATATATATAGGCAGACTTTTTTTACTTGCAGAAAAAAAAACATTCTTTGCAGTGGACTATTTCTTTCATTCCTGGCAGGGTGACTCAACACTCAGCAATTGGCTTTGAAATACCTTTTACACAGTTCAGCAATCCCTTTTTCCCCTCTAGGGCAATTTTACGCTCATCATTTGTTTGCTAAAAATTCCCCTGCTTCAGCACAGTCTTGTATCAATTTTCAAACTTTTCTGCATATACTCCATTCACAGCTGGTAGCCCTATGCGGTGTGGCAACCTTTATTTGCTAAATCAGTACCGCTCGTGGGTCACCATCTGTATTCACTGCTTCAGCTAAACTTTTGAAAACAACAAACACCTATCTCTTTTTAAGGGCTGACTCACTTCTTGAACCCTGACTATGGCTGGAAGGCAAAACCCCTATTTCAATGACCATATTACACTTTGTGATAGGCAAATAAGGTTTAGCTGCTTCAGCAGTCTCTCTCCTCTTGGGATTGGGGTTTCATTGCAGTGGTGTGTATCACTTTAATTCTGGTCTCTGCTGCCTGAGAGTTTTTTTTTTTTTTAAGTTGCTCAGACTGTTTGTAGGCAAAAAGCATTAAAAAAATTCACCCAAAAAATTTCCGGTCCTTTCTAACTTCAAAGACGACCTCTCATCCCACTTCGGACACCATATGTAGACGGACGTTCACAGAGATACACAATTGGAGACTTTATAAGGTGAAATTATAACGAGGCTTTATTGTGCCTTTTCCTTAACATCAGGAAACCATCCAAACAAGGGGGAAACACAGCTTCTATTCACTTGGGAGTGGTTCTAGTGAAATAATATGCAATTCACAACTCCCTTAGTTAAGCATGTCTCCCAGCCCCAAACACATAACATGAAATGAACAGATACAAAAAGTCTTGTAATAAAAGTCTTATCTGTTCCTTGTAGTTTGGAGGGAAAATCTTCTCTGTCCCTGGTTGCTACCTTTTTTTCAGGGTTTGTCAGCATTCAGGTTTAGAAGTTTCCCCTGTGTCTCAGAAGCAGCTCTGCTGTGTCTTCTGGCAGAGCTCAAGACATGGTCAGCTCCAGAGATCTGTGTTCTCTTGGTCAGTCTCTCCTGGGAGACTCAAGAACCTCTGCTCTGTCTCCAAAGTTCAGCTCACACGTGAGCTAAGGATTCACTTCCTGTCTCAACAGACAGGCTTTTGTAAGCAATCTAAATCAGGCAGGTGGTGTTTATTATTTGACCACCAGCAGTTAACCACCACACTGCTAGATTAAAGGCACAGTACTTGAACAGGTATTACTCCCCTGTTACAGCCCCTTTGATATGTAATTGTACAATCAAAGGAGGCCACTTGAAAGGCTTCATTGCATATGCAGCCAGGTCTCACACCTAGGTGATAACCATTTCACCTGTCAAAAGTGACACCCTACATGAAAGACCCCTGCCCAATAAGCATTTTTTCTAGACAGGATGGAAACGAAGGCATCATGTCATAGTTTTTTTTATAAATGGGCTGGCCAAGTAGCCACAGGGGAGGGTTGTATTAATGAGGGGCTGGGTAAACCCAGCTTTTTGCGTTACCTGGCAACCTGTGATTGGGTCAAGATTATTCTTCACCAATAACTGAACTGCCATGGTCGGAATGGGGGCCTGCATCTATATAGTTGCTTGCACACTTTATTCCTGTGGTGGTTGCTTGTTGGTTGATTGTTGCTGTCGTTTTGTCGTGCTTGTTGTGACCTATAACAACTAAGGAGCTGCTATTCGGCTGAATATCTCCTTGTCCAACCTCAGTAAGTGTAAATATTGCTGTAATGTTATTTGCTTGATGTATTGTCGGTTCTGCTCATAGGAAATAAACTCATTCAGTTTACTATATCCTAGTCTTGTTCAATCTGGCCCGGTTATTGTATATATGTGCTGTTTTCTCATGACATTCACATACTACCTTACCTATGTGCTACGCAGACCTTTATTGCACCATTGAATCTTTCATTCAAAGATACAGCTACAATAAATGTTTCTGAAGCGTTGTCTTGTTTGTTTCTCACAAACTATCCCTCACCCTAGCTATTAGGTCAGTTGTATGTCTAGCCAAGCTGATCTATATATACACCCAAAGAAAACTCAAGGATAATATAATGAAAAAGACAAAGAAAATATACAGCAAAAATCTGCGCAAGAAAAGACCAATAGAGGTTGGAACCAGTCATGCACTGCCATGGAAGGACAAAGGGAAAATAAACTATCGGTGAGTAAAATGTCTGTTTTCTCTCCTGTCCTATGTCAGCGCATGACATGAGAAAATGTACCAAAGCAGATCCCCGTAAGAAAATATTGGGTTGGGTAATTATTGCGGTACTGCTGCCTGGAGGACTTTCCTTCCAAAGGTAGCTTCTGCTGATGTGGATACATTTAGCTGGTAGTGTTTGGAGAATGTATGTGGGGAAGACCACGTCGCTGCTATCCAGATTCGCTCTGCCAATGAATATACACGGAGAGTGTATTAGGATAAAATCACAGATGTTTATTACACAGCAGTAGTACAAACTCACATGCAAAGTAGTCCTCGGCAGTCACGGCACAATCCGTGATCACTGCAGTACAAGCAGGTCTTCGCACCGAGTCCGATGTGCAGGCTTGGAATACTGCTGGAACGCAGACGAGACAGACAGCTACGATGGCCGCCAAGGGACAAAGCAGTCATGCAGATGAGAGCAACGCGTTTCGCTGAATACTCAGCTTCCTCAGGCTCGATGAATCTGCGTGGGGTCCATTAGCAGGTTTAAATACCCTGCTTGCGGTATCAGATTGGCTTCAAACCTGTTCCCAATCATATAGTTCTACTTTTGTTTTTTTGGGAGAGTGTTAAAGACTTTTTCTCTGGTTTACAGCCTGATTGCACAGTGATATACTTTAAAAAGTTCTTATGGATCAAACCAACTACATACGATCTTTGAAATACAGTAAATATCATCCTAAATGTCATGTATGAAATCGCAACTCTGAGAGTTTTGATAATAGCCCCATTAACTATACTATGTGTATGGTAAACTCGTGGTGTAAATAGGCAGTAAATGACATGCTGGACACATCGACAAATTAATGGGGAACTTGCTTCCTTATTTAATCATTAAAATGCTAAAATAGTAATAGAACATTATGGTTAAAATGGTGATAAAAAATTGTACTCTTTTTGTTCAGAGATGTGGACAATGTACATTGGTAGGAAAACAAAGTGATGCTCAAATGCCTGGTCCTATAATTCTTTGATTGAGTCCATTAGAAACAGGGGAGAACACGCTGGGTTTGGCAATTGAGCAATAATATTGCAACACTCTAAACCTCATTAAAAAGGCTCTATAGAACCCTGAAGGTAGGGGGTGAGTAGATAGGTGAGAGAAAGAACCCAATTTAGCACTCAGGTTCACTCTCTGAAGATAAGTGAATGGTTTAAAACATAATCTTTATTAATAACGGTATATATTAAAAAATGGTTGATAGAACGACGTACTGAAGGTAGGTAGATCCTGAATAAAATAGCCGTGTTGGCTCCGGATCAGACTTATAAGTGTACCAGAGTGTTTTAATAAACTGCTGGTAACCTATTAGCACAGAATTCCTGATGTGGACCTGTGTGGTGAGTGAATACTCCAGGTGTGTCCGGGTATGTGCTGAGACTATAAGTCACAACGCTGGTATTTATATCCTAGTAGGTAATAGTATATGTGACTTATAGCAACTAACATACATAAGGAGCAAATAAACTATGTACATCAGTTGTAATATATTCAATCAGTTAAGCTCCCCTGTGTAGGTCTGTATACCCATGTAAGTGTCAGGATGACCTTAGGTAACCCACTGAGTATAATGTCCAGGGGTGTGTTGACCTATAGTAACCTGCGTTATGCTTGTCAGAGGTAGGTATCCTGACTATATAGCCTGGGGGGGTCGATG
This sequence comes from Ascaphus truei, assembly GCF_040206685.1. Classification (NCBI taxonomy): domain Eukaryota; kingdom Metazoa; phylum Chordata; class Amphibia; order Anura; family Ascaphidae; genus Ascaphus; species Ascaphus truei. The sequence goes on from NC_134486.1 coordinate 216,855,480, forward strand.
AGGTCCCAGTGAGGGAGACACTAATAATGGGAGACAGACTTATACCATGAGCTTATATCAGAGGGCTAGATACTGGCAAAAACTGAATGATAAACCTCATTGATGCTGTGCAGAGTGACAAACACAGCAAGGCAGCTGCAGTATTGCTGCAAGTGAGGTTCCTCAGGACATAATCATATCGGGGCACTGTCCCTGTATACACTGCTGAACGAGGCTAAGAGTGACCATCGGGGCACTTATATCCTATGTATATCTGCACGAACAGACTGCCGCATCAACTCGCGGTGTTAGTAAATCATGCGGAGGCAGTGACTGATCTGCCTGTGGCTCCTTCCATACACGTGCACGCGCAGATCAGTCACTGCCTCCGCATGATTTACTAACACCGCGAGTTGATGCGGCAGTCTGTTCGTGCAGATATACATAGGATATAAGTGCCCCGATGGTCACTCTTAGCCTCGTTCAGCAGTGTATACAGGGACAGTGCCCCGATATGATTATGTCCTGAGGAACCTCACTTGCAGCAATACTGCAGCTGCCTTGCTGTGTTTGTCACTCTGCACAGCATCAATGAGGTTTATCATTCAGTTTTTGCCAGTATCTAGCCCTCTGATATAAGCTCATGGTATAAGTCTGTCTCCCATTATTAGTGTCTCCCTCACTGGGACCTCATCGACCCCCCCAGGCTATATAGTCAGGATACCTACCTCTGACAAGCATAACGCAGGTTACTATAGGTCAACACACCCCTGGACATTATACTCAGTGGGTTACCTAAGGTCATCCTGACACTTACATGGGTATACAGACCTACACAGGGGAGCTTAACTGATTGAATATATTACAACTGATGTACATAGTTTATTTGCTCCTTATGTATGTTAGTTGCTATAAGTCACATATACTATTACCTACTAGGATATAAATACCAGCGTTGTGACTTATAGTCTCAGCACATACCCGGACACACCTGGAGTATTCACTCACCACACAGGTCCACATCAGGAATTCTGTGCTAATAGGTTACCAGCAGTTTATTAAAACACTCTGGTACACTTATAAGTCTGATCCGGAGCCAACACGGCTATTTTATTCAGGATCTACCTACCTTCAGTACGTCGTTCTATCAACCATTTTTTAATATATACCGTTATTAATAAAGATTATGTTTTAAACCATTCACTTATCTTCAGAGAGTGAATCTGAGTGCTAAATTGGGTTCTTTCTCTCACCTATCTACTACTGTATACACCCAAAGCACCGTTCACAATACCATTCATTCATTTGTGGCTGCAGCAGGGGCTCCCCTATTATCCCCATATCAGGTAGGGGGTGAGCAAGTAACTACCCCTCCCCTCCTCATTGGGTTAGCCTAAAGGTATGAGTACTCACATAAACCCCCAGCAGTCTTCCTTATGCGTGCAGCTGTATCCGAAGTCCAAACGATCCAAAACAAGTGTGTGCAGCGCACAACATGAGAGAGAGGCAGGTCTGACCAAAAAATAAAGCTTTATTGGGAACACATAAAATCGAGGGTAGTAGCCCTTCTACGCGTTTCGTACAGGCTATGCACTTTATCAAGAAGACTTAGTCACTTGAGTGTCTATTTAATTATACTTAAAATAGCTGGACGGATGTACTTAGGACAATAGGCAAATGGCAACAGAGAGTTACACTGCCTGACCAGTGGCTCATAAATCCTAATCTTTGTTTTGTCCCTCGGTGGCCGCCGTAGCTGTCCGTCTCGTCTGCGTTCCAGCAGTGTTCCAAGCCTGCACACCGGACGCGGCAGCGAGGACCTGCTTGCACTGCAGTGATAGCGGACTCTGCCGTGACTGCCGAGGACTACTTTGCATGTGAGTTTATACTACTGCTGTGTAATAAATGTAAAAAAGAGACTGCTGAGTCTCTCCCAGGGCTCAAACCACCAGTACCCAACCTATGTGAAGTAATAAAGTCACTAATATTTCATGAAGGCACAGATAGCCACAGTATAATAAACTTTTGCAAAATTCAATGAATCTTGATGGTAGTCACAAATGGCACTGTGTCCCAGTAATCAAGTGAACCAACAGCAGAATAAAACGTTCAGTATGAACAAGCAGCAAACATGGCATTGATTGAAGTACTCACTGTCTGTGGCTAGTCAGGGCTCGCGTGCAGCGTGCATTTCCATTGATATTGCATACGCAGGGAAGTTCCAAGATGTCCACATGGGTGAGGAACTAGGAAAGCACAGCAGGCCAAAAAGCGGGGACCAGGCAAAGCATAAGCTATTAAAAATGAGGTTTATTCATATAAAGAACACAGCAGCATACACAGGAGAAGGTGAGGTATCCCTCTTATGCGTTTCACGCTCTTCCAGCGCTTTATCAAAGAGTAAAATACTGAGCTAGACTTCCAGTATATATGCGAGCACCTAGCTCCGCCCCCGACGTTGCGTAACCTACACCAATATGCAGCCTGCAGAGAGACCCGGGTGGTAAACAAAGGAGGCGGAGAAACGCAAATGAGCCACGAGGGGCAAGAAAGGGGGGGGAGCCAAAGAGCGAGCCTACAGACAGGAGTAAATAAACTAACCAGATATATGCACATAAGAATAGTAAAGAAAAACAAAAAAGAATAATGAAATGACAATATTAAAAACAAAGAAACACCAACCCCTGTGTCTAAAACAGGATGGAACATTGCAACATGAACATTAACACCTACAATTCGAAAATGTATCATATAAAGAAATATGTTTCAAAGTTGATAATTCTGAAATAAATTCCAATTGAAAGAAACAGCAATAGAAACATAGGATGACCAAAGTATATAGTCGTGTGGAAACCTGAATACTGTAGATAGTATAAAAGTATATATTAGAATATTAAAAACATATTGATGTTATATATACCACACAGGCTATAGTGAACGGTCATAAATGAATATGTATATGTAAATAGAGAACAAATAAACTCATGTATATATAACATTCACAAAAAATGATGGAGTTCCCAGTCTATATTGATGCCTACTGGGGCCAAAGTTCCAAGAGATGAGAACCAAAACATCTCTTTTTTATTAAGTGAAACAATTCTATTGCCTCCTCTTACATGAGGAGGAATATGTTCCAAGACTGAAAATCTAAAATTATCAAGAGTGGCTATGGAACATTGGGTCCAGTGGCGAGAGACTGGGAACCTTATGTCTTTCTTTTTAATGGACCTTAGATGTTCTTGAATTCTTAGCCTTACAGGTCGAATAGTTCGGCCCACATAACCCTTGCGCAAATACAGCGAATTAAATAAACTACATAAGAGTTATTACAATTCAAGAAAGATTGAATCTTAAGAGTCGCTCTAGTATTTACATTTTTGATAGTTTTAATTTGATGCATGTAAGGGCATACTGAGCAATGATAACATTTAAATGAACCCTTAGGTATATTCATTTTAGAATTTGATTTTGCAGAATCAAAAAGGCTAGGAGAGACCCATGATCCAATTGTTCTTGCTTTTGTAAAGACGAATCTGGGTCCCTGCTGAACCCATGGATTAAGGGTATGATCTAATTTCAAAATTCCCCAGTGTTTTTTAATAATATTTTTAATTTTAGTGGCTTGACGGTTATATCGAGTTAGAAACAACAGTGTATTTTTTGCTAAATCTGTTTTCAAATATAGGTTCTTTTTATTCTTATTCTTTGCCTTTTTATTATTTCTCTTCTTTACCAATAGATCAGATCTATTCATCTGTCGAACATGTTGGAGTGCTTGTTCTAAATCTAGTTTATTATACCGTCTCGTGATGAACTTGGAGGTGAGATCCTGTGCTTATATTTGAACTTTGGTCAGAACATAACCTTTTCAGTCTTTGAAATTGTCCTTTGGCAATTCCTTTAAGTAGGGCAGGTGGATGTCCACTATCTGCTCTTAGATAAGTATTTCTACTATTTTCTTTAATATACAGATCTGTATGGACTTGAAGGTCAGGACCAATGTATAACAACAATACATCAAGATAGTGAATATGGTGATGATGATAAGAATAAGTGAATTTGAGATTAAAGGAATTAGTATAGTGCCGGTTGAAGACTGGAGGAATTTGTGGTGTGCTGAAAGACTGGGTACATGTAGGCATGAATCTTTGGAGGTCCAAGGCTACCAAAAAAAATGTTTGAGTGCCGAGCACGTACATTTTAAGTGAAACTTCTTTTTGTTTTGCCACTGTTTTGTCACAGAAATTGTATTTGTGATGGTGATTAAAAATCAAAACACGATTTCAGTGCCAAAATGCAAAGACGTTTTGACTTAGAACGTGCGTGGCACACACACCGTTTAACCTATTTTTACTTCAATATGTATAGTAACTGTGAATTCTTCATGTGCGTGCGTTTGTCTGTGCGTCTGTCTGTGTCTCTGTGTGTGCTGCGTCTGCGCATGTGAGCCGAGCGCCTACTGCGCTCATGCGCCCAGTCGGGCCCTACTGCGCAGGTGCACCCAGCCAGCGCCTACTGCACATGGGCGCCCAGCTAGCGTCTACAGTGTAGGCGCGCCCAGCTGGCAGCAATGACTCCTGCTCATGCGTGCCACGCACGGGAGGCCTCAGCATGCGCGCAGAGCTGCCAGCACTGACGGCCTCTTCTGAAAGCAGTGACGTCACTTCCGGGACTGCACTTCCGTCACCACGAAGGTGATTTACTCCAAGGGAAATTTTCATTTGGTAGGTGCCAGCATAGAAGTTTCACTTCAAAAATCTCCCGATCATAAGGCACTTATGATTGACCTGACGGATTCCATCTTGAAATGTGCTCTTTTTATACATTTGTTCAGTCCCTTGAGGTCAAGTACTGGCCAAAAGGAGTCGTCTTTTTTCAGTATCATGAACAGGGTACAGTACAACTCTAGACGTTCATGGCTCTTGGGTATTTCTGCAATCAACTATTGTTAACGGTTGGCCAAATAATAAGCTCCTAATGGGGAATACAGCCTCTTTAGTAGGCCATCAATCCTCTTATCCATAAGGTCTCCGAAGGATGCCACGTCTTCAAGATAAATAGTTGTCCTTCTTGCGAGTCTGGATACCGCAACGTCCGCTTTAGTCAGGGTGATGGTAGGGGTAGCCATCCTTCATAATAAAGGTGAAGCCCGGCTGGTTACCCCTAAAAACCGTGATTTCCTGGCGGCTTTTCAGCCCCATAAGCCGGGGACAGTGTATCTATGTTATAACCCTATCTGTGCTTCTATCAACCTGGGATTTCGGGAGCGGGACTTTCATAGTGGGTATTTAGGTGAAACTGGGATTCAAACCTGTAAAAAAGGTTGTGGGACAAAGGCGCCGGTTGTCCCCCCATTTTACACGCAGACCACATCTGATCTTTGGGTACATGTCTACATGTATTGCCGGTGTATATTTGCCCTACAAAATATTGTGTTTCCCAGCCCGCAACGCGAAGTTTATTCTCGATATCCCGAGCCCAGGTTATAAGGATAAGATGTGTTTAAAATGTGTATTTATCTCTATAAAGACAGTCCTCGTAATTCGATAAGCCAGGATGTCTGCAGAGATATGGGGAGGGTGGCAATCGAGAGGTGTCAGGCCGTTTGGGGAGCGGGGAAGGGTGGAGCCTACCCAGTGGGAGGTATAAGGCTGGCAAGGGGAAGCCGTTGCTTGTAGTCACGGTTCCCATTGGCCAGTTCGAATTTCTCTCTTGCCAGCTTCCTGAGCCTCCTCGACACATCCCCTCCTCTG